>NC_136320.1:5949154-6214273 GCF_964198595.1 Lampetra fluviatilis | reverse complement strand
ACTCCTCCAAATATACAGCGGCAGGCGTCGTCAGGGTCGGGATCGAACCCACGACCTCCTGTATATCAGGCGAGGTAGTTAACATTTCGCCACCACGGCGCCCACATATACACACACACGTGACTGCTCCTGCCTCGTGTGTGCCCTGGTGGCAGTGATGGCCCATTTGGGGGGGGGGGGACCCGAAGCAATTAACGAAATTAAGCGTTTCACGTGGCCACACACGTTGTGTGTGACGCATGATCACAGTGCTGTGCAATGATCACGACGTTGGACGACTGTGCAACTACAATCACTCTTCGGGGTCATGGTCCTCGGGGTCACTCCACTGCTGGATGAAGACCTCCCCGAGCTCGCCCCCCTCCCTCGCGGTTCTGCGACGTCAACAATCCGGCCGCATTCCGTCGCTCCATCTCCTCGGCGGCCAAACTCGTTTCCCTGGCCTTCAATGATAGAAACAAGGAATGTACATTTCGATTTAAAGCTTTCGTGACTGCAGGGATTCATCTTCTTGTTCTTTCGGTAAAGTCATGTAGAATGGAAATGATACCATAATAAAATAAAACATAATAAAAATAATTCTCACGACGTTTCGGCTGCTTGCGTTGTGGCCGAAACGTCGTAAGAATTATTTTATAATGTTTTATTTTATTATTTCCATTCTACGTGACTTTACCGAAAGAACCAAGAAAATGAACGTACAGCTCTGCTTTTAATCGTGTTCATATAATAGAGTGATGAGATTTGTTTTACAGTTTTTTTTTATATAAAAGGATCTGAATTTAAGCTTATTTTTGTGTGCCCCTTGGATTACTTGGGGCACGAGATTTGTTATCTTTGCTTGCTCATTTGTTCCTCGCTGTCACCACCGTGGTGGTGGTGGGGGGGGTGCGATGGGAGGTGCGGAGAAGGGAGGCAGGGGATCGGAGCGGGAGAGAAACTTGAGTCTTTATGCCACTTGGCAGAAAGCGGCCGCGCTCACAAATGGGTGAAAGCACGCGTGTGGTCGGGGGGGAAAGGCCACAAACGGCGTTCATTTCGCGGCGGCGTCACGAAATAGACAAAGTTAGAACGTTGTAGGTTGTTTAACAAAAATTGTTTTACCAAGGCCGCGGTTGCTACGCGCGGGTGAATATTTAACTTGAGGTGTTTGGTGGCGCGCGTTCGTCGGTAGACCGGCACCCTTCACGCACCTGCGTGTGAGACGGGGCTTACCTGTGTGAGTCGGGAGTCACCTGTGTGTGTGAGTCGGGGCTTACCTGTGTGAGACGGGGCTTACCTGTGTGAGACGGGGCTTACCTGTGTGTGTGAGTCGGGACTTGCCTGTGTGTGTGAGACGGAGTTTACCTGTGTGTGTGAGTCGGGACTCACCTGTGTGAGACGGAGCTTACCTGGGTGTGTGAGACGGGGCTTACCTGTGTGTGTGAGTCGGGAGTCACCTGTGTGTGTGAGGCGGGACTCACCTGTGTGTGTGAGTCGGGGACTTACCTGTGTGTGTGAGTCGGGAGTCACCTGTGTGTGTGAGTCGGGAGTCACCTGTGTGTGTGAGTCGGGACTCACCTGTGTGTGTGAGTCGAGACTCACCTGTGTGTGTGAGTCGGGACTCACCTGTGTGTGTGAGTCGGGACTCACCTGTGTGTGTGAGTCGGGACTTTCCTGTGTGTGTGAGTCGGGACTTACCTGTGTGTGAGTCTGGGCTTACCTGTGTGTGTGAGTCGGGACTCACCTGTGTGTGTGAGTCGGGACTTTCCTGTGTGTGTGAGTCGGGACTTACCTGTGTGTGAGTCGGGACTCACCTGTGTGTGTGAGTCGGGACTCACCTGTGTGTGTGAGTCGGGACTCACCTGTGTGTGTGAGTCGGGACTCACCTGTGTGAGTCCATGGCCGTGTCTGCCGCCTGATCGACCATGTTCCCGAGTCTGACGAGGAAACTTGGGGAGGTGAGTTTGTGTTGTGACTCACACGCATGGCCGTCTTCATCATCATCATCGCCGTCGTCTTCATCATCACCGTCATCACCACCACGACCATGATCCAGATAATGATAATTACCAACGCTTCCTAATGTTACCATAGATTCATGAGCACCATCATCATCACCGCTCGCACCATCGTGAAGACAATTACTCTGTTACCACCTGCACCACCACCACCACCACCGTCAATCATAGTCGTTATCGCAATGTTACATTTGCGTGTGTTTGTGGAGAGCGCGCTGCCCTACGAACCTGGCGACCCTGGTTCGATTCCCGCTCACGGCCAACACCGGTGACGATTATTTTAACCGGTCCTGGGCCTCCCCTAGGTCGACTCAGCCTCAAATGGGTGTGTAAGCATTGCCACTGGGGAGGCAAAGGTGGCCGGGCGTAGTTGCTGGCCACCCAATCCCTCGTGTGCCGTGCCGGCCTTCAAATGTGCTCGAACAGCACTTGCCCCAACAGCCTGTTAAGGCTACACGGGGGATCTTCGTCTTGTGTGTGTGTAGCGTAGTACCACCTCCGTGAATTCCGTGGGGCGGTGTTACAGTGGCCGGTGTCACAGTGGCCGGTGTCACGGAGAGCGCGAATACCAGCACGGTGAAGTATGGCGCAGGGGGAGGTGCTCATGCAAGAAGGAGAGGGGGGGGGGCTGTAGTTGTGTGGTGGTAGTGGTGGTGGTGGTAGTGGTAGCGGTGGTGGTAGTGGTGGTGACAGTGGTGGTAGTGGTAGTGGTGGTGGTAGTGGTGGTGACGGTGGTGGTAGTGGTGGTGACGGTAGTGGTGGTGGTGGTGACGGTGGTGACGGTAGTGGTGGTAGTGGTGGTAGTGGTGGTGACGGTGGTGGTGGTGACGGTGGTGGTAGTGGTAGTGGTGGTGGTAGTGGTGGTGGTAGTGGTGGTGACGGTGATGGTAGTGGTGGTGGTGACGGTGGTGGTAGTGGTAGTGGTGGTAGTGGTGGTGACGGTGGTGGTAGTGGTTGTGACGGTGGTGGTGGTGACGGTAGTGGTGGTAGTGGTGACGGTGGTGGTGGTGGTAGTGGTGGTAATGGTGGTGGTGGTAGTGGTGGTGGTGGTAGTGGTGGTGACGGTGGTGGTAGGGTGTTGACGGTGGTAGTGGTGGTAGTGGTGGTGGTGGTAGTGGTGGTGACGGTGGTGGTGTAGTGGTAGTAGTGGTGGTAGTGGTGGTTGTGGTGGTGGTAGTGGTAGTGGTGGTAGTGGTGGTGGTGGTAGTGGTAGTGGTGGTAGTGGTGGTGGTGGTGGTTTGTGGTGGTGGTAGTGGTGGTGACGGTAGTGGTGGTGGTGGTGGTAGTGGTGGTGGTAACGGTGGTGGTAGTGGTGGTGACGGTAGTGGTGGTAGTGGTGGTGGTAGTGGTGGTAGTGGTGGTGGTGGTGGTAGTGGTAGTGGTGTGGTGGTGGTAGTGGTGGTGGTAATGGTGGTGACGGTAGTGGTGGTGGTGGTAGTGGTGGTGGTAGTGGTGGTAGTGGTGGTGGTAGTGGTGGTGGTAGTGGTGGTGGTGGTGTTAGTGGTGGTGGTGGTGGTGGTAGTGGTGGTGGAAGTGGTGGTAGTGGTGACGGTAGTGGTGTGGTGGTAGTGGTGGTAGTGGTGGTGGAAGTGGGGTAGTGGTGGTGGTAGTGGTGGTGACGGTGGTGGTAGTAGTAGTGGTGGGTGGTGGTGGTAGTGGTGGTTAGGTGGTGGTAGTGGTGGTGAGGTGGTGGTGGTGGTGGTGACGGTAGTGTGGTAGTGGTGGTAGTGGTGGTGACGGTGACGGTGGTGGTGGTGGTGGTAATGGTGGTGGTGGTGGTAGTGGTGGTGGTAGGTGGTGACGGTGGTGGTAGTGGTGGTGACGGTGGTAGTGGTGGTAGTGGTGGTAGTGGTAGTAGTGGTGGTAGTGGTGGTGACGGTGACGGTGGTGGTAGTGGTGGTAATGGTGGTGGTGGTGGTAGTGGTGGTGGTGGTAGTGGTGGTGAGGTGGTGGTAGTGGTGACGGGTGGTAGTGGTGGTAGTGGTAGTGGGGTGTGGTGGTAGTGGTGGTGGTGGGTGGTAGTGGTGGTGGTGGTAGTGGTGGTGGTGGTGGTAGTGGTGGTGGTAGGTAGTGTGGTGGTGGTGTGGTGGTGGTGGTAGTGGTGGTGTAGGTGGTGAGGTGGTAGTGGTGGTAGTGGTGGTAGTGGTGACGGTGGTAGTGGTGGTAGTGGTAGTAGTGGTGGTGGTGGTGTGGTGGTGGTAGTGGTAGTGTGGTGGTGGTGGTGGTAGTGGTGGTGGTAGTGGTGGTAGTGGGGTGGTGGTGGTAGTGGTGGTGGTGGTAGTGGTGGTGGTAGTGGTAGTAGTGGTGGTGGTGGTGGTAGTGGTGGTGGTAGTGGTAGTAGTGGTGGTGGTAGTGGGGTGGTAGTGGTGGTGGTGGGTGGTGGTGGTGGTAGTGTGGTGGTGGTAGTGGTGGTGGTGGTGGTGGTGGTGGTGGTGGTGTGGTGGTGGTAGTGGTGGTGGTGGTAGTGGTGGTGGTAGTGGTGGTGGTAGTGGTCGTGACGGTGGTGGTGGTGACGGTTGTGGTAGTGGTGGTAGTGGTGGTGGTAGTGGTGGTAATGGTGGTGGTAGTGGTGGTGGTAGTGGTGGTGGTAGTGGTAGTGGTGGTGACGGTGGGCCTGGCGCTTTGCGGGTTCGCCGCTTGCTGCAGAGGTTCGCGGTTCGATCCAGTGGCTCTCCTGGTTAATACGGTGGCTAGGAGATGTTAACTCTCTCGCCTGGTATGCAGGAAGTCGTGGGTCCGATCCCGACCCCTGACGCCTGCTGCTGTGTATGTGAAGTTGTCGTGTCTCTCTTCCCCTGGTTGCGTGGATTTTTCTCCGGGTCTCCGGTTTCTCCCTCCACTTTTATAATCAACAGCGGACGTTTGGAGTGTTTGGCTGCTTTGAATTTCCACGTGATGATGATTCGCCACTTCGATGAGCGATCATTTGTGGTGGCAAGTCGTAGCTCAGTGCGGCTCACCTGGTCAAATAAAGTGTATGTTTGTGTATATATTGAACTTCTTTCGCACCGTACGTAGCACAACCGTGATAACCGGCTCCGCCTCTGCCCCCCGCCCCCCCCCTCTTGGTGTAACATCCACCCAGGGAGAGCGGCACCTGGGATTTGAGGGCCTCTACTTGAACATGCGAGCCGCTCACGGGGACGGCCGTGACCTCTCTGAGCTGCTCCGGGAGAGGTGAGAGCCCCCCCCCCAATCCCCCAGCTCCCCCCCCCCCAGTCCCCCCACCCCCGCCCCCCCAGCCCCCCCCCAAATCCCCCTCCCCTCCCCCAGTCCTCCCATCCCCGCACCCCCCAGCCCCCCCCACCCGCCTCCCCTCCAGTCCCAACCCCCCACACTCACCAAGCACAGCAAACTCACGCGAGATGAACAGAGACACACACAGAGACGAACAGACATACACACAGACAAACAGACACACACACACAGACAAACAGACACACACACAGACTAACAGACATACACACACACAGATGAACAGACACACACACACACAGACTAACAGACACACACACAGGCACAGAGACGAACAGACACACACAGAGAGACGAACAGACACACACAGACACGAACAAACACACACAGAGAGATGAACAGAGACACACACACAGAGACACATAGACGAACAGACACACACACACAGACACAGAGACCAACAGACACACACACAGAGACAAACAGACACACACAGAGAGACTAACAGACACACACACACAGACACAGAGACGAACAGGGACACACACACAGACACGAAAACCACCACCCCTCGTTGCTGTAGACGGAACCTCCATCACAGAGGGCGACATTGACACGACTGTTCACAGTGGTTCATTGCTATGTGATCACACACAGAGACCCGTAGACACTCATAGAGTTCACAGTGGTTCATTGCTATGTGATCACACACAGAGACCCGTAGACACTCATAGAGTTCACAGTGGTTCATTGCTATGTGATCACACACAGAGACTCATAGACACTCATAGAGTTCACAGTGGTTCATTGCTATGTGATCACACACAGAGACCCGTAGACACTCATAGAGTTCACAGTGGTTCATTGCTATGTGATCACACACAGAGACCCGTAGACACTCATAGAGTTCACAGTGGTTCATTGCTATGTGATCACACACAGAGACTCATAGACACTCATAGAGTTCACAGTGGTTCATTGCTATGTGATCACACACAGAGACCCGTAGACACTCATAGAGTTCACAGTGGTTCATTGCTATGTGATCACACACAGAGACCCATAGACACTCATAGAGTTCACAGTGGTTCATTGCTATGTGATCACACACAGAGACCCGTAGACACTCATAGAGGTCACAGTGGTTCATTGCTATGTGATCACACACAGAGACCCGTAGACACTCATAGAGTTCACAGTGGTTCATTGCTATGTGATCACACACAGAGACCCATAGACACTCATAGAGTTCACAGTGGTTCAATGCTATGTGATCACACACAGAGACCCATAGACACGCATAGAGGTCACAGTGGTTCATTGCTATGTGATCACACACAGAGACCCGTAGACACTCATAGAGGTCACAGTGGTTCATTGTTATGTGATCACACACAGAGACCCGTAGACACTCATAGAGGTCACAGTGGTTCATTGTTATGTGATCACACACAGAGACCCATAGACACGCATAGAGTTCACAGTGGTTCAATGCTATGTGATCACACACAGAGACCCATAGACACTCATAGAGGTCACAGTGGTTCATTGTTATGTGATCACACACAGAGACCCATAGACACGCATAGAGGTCACAGTGGTTCAATGCTATGTGATCACACAGAGACCCATCGACACGCATAGAGTTCACAGTGGTTCAATGCTATGTGATCACACACAGAGACCCGTAGACACCCATAGATTTCACAGTGGTTCACTGCTATGTGATCACACACAGAGACTCATAGACACGCATAGAGTTCACAGTGGTTCACTGCTATGTGATCACACACAGAGACCCATCGACACGCATAGAGGTCACAGTGGTTCAATGCTATGTGATCACACACAGAGACCCGTAGACACCCATAGAGGTCACAGTGGTTCAATGCTATGTGATCACACACAGAGACCCATAGACACGCATAGAGGTCACAGTGGTTCGCTGCAACGTGGTCGTTGGTCTGCACCCTGGTCATTCGTAGCATTTCCGCTTGTGAAGGCTGTGGGAGGATTTTCCATGCAGCCAGTCATATGCAAAACAAAAGACGAAGTTCCCCATATAGCCTTCAGCAGACTGTTGGGGCAAGTGCTGTTCGCGAGCACCTTTGAAGGGCGGCCCAGCAACGTGAAAGGGTTTTGTTTTGGGTGCCTAGCAACGTTATCCCAGGCCGCCTTTGTCTCCCCAGTGCTGACGTGTACACACCGCACTGGGTATTAATTGAAGGCCGAGCAGACCTAGGGGAGGGCCCCAGCACCGATTCAGAGTCACCAGGAACTCGCCGCTCAGCTCTCTCGGGGTTGTGTTTGGTTCGTGCAGCGAAACGTCGAACTGGCTGCACGCGCTGAGGAGGGTGGTGGTGAGAGGTGGGAGGGGGAGAGGCGCAATGCCATGAACTGAATCAGCACACGGAGCGAAACGTCGGACCTCACGCCGAGAAGCTCGTAGGACAAGCCGACACTGAACCCGTTCGCGTGGATTCAGTGGTGCGGATGCATGCAGGGGGAAGAGTAGGCCAAGTACTCTTCAGGGTCGGTGAGGAGGGGGCAGTGTAGGCGCGTTATTGAGCTCCATCCAGTGGAGGCCCGTTCGCCAGCAGGCGTGTGAGCAGCAGGCGTGTGTGCAGCAGGCGTGTGTGCAGCAGGCGTGTGAGCAGCAGGTGTGTGGGCAGCAGGTGTGTGATCAGCAAGTGTGTGAGCAGCAGGTGTGTGAGCAGCAGGTGTGTGAGCAGCAGGTGTGTGTGCAGCAGGCGTGTGATCAGCAAGTGTGTGAGCAGCAAGTGTGTGAGCAGCAGGTGTGTGAGCAGCAGGTGTGTGATCAGCAAGTGTGTGAGCAGCAGGTGTGTGAGCAGCAGGTGTGTGTGCAGCAGGTGTGTGAGCAGCAGGCGTGTGATCAGCAAGTGTGTGAGCAGCAGGTGTGTGAGCAGCAGGTGTGTGTGCAGCAGGTGTGTGAGCAGCAGGCGTGTGATCAGCAAGTGTGTGAGCAGCAGGTGTGTGAGCAGCAGGTATGTGAGCAGCAGGTGTGTGAGCAGCAGGCGTGTGTGCAGCAGGTGTGTGGGCAGCAGGTGTGTGAGCAGCAGGTGTGTGAGCAGCAGGCGTGTGTGCAGCAGGCGTGTGAGCAGCAGGCGTGTGTGCAGCAGGTGTGTGAGCAGCAGGTGTGTGAGCAGCAGGTGTGTGAGCAGCAGGTGTGTGGGCAGCAGGTGTGCGAGCAGCAGGTGTGTGAGCAGCAGGTGTGTGGGCAGCAGGTGTGTGTGCAGCAGGTGTGTGAGCAGCAGGCGTGTGTGCAGCAGGTGTGTGTGCAGCAGGTGTGCGAGCAGCAGGTGTGTGAGCAGCAGGTGTGTGAGCAGCAGGTGTGTGGGCAGCAGGTGTGTGAGCAGCAGGTGTGCGAGCAGCAGGTGTGTGAGCAGCAGGTGTGTGGGCAGCAGGTGTGTGTGCAGCAGGTGTGTGAGCAGCAGGCGTGTGTGCAGCAGGTGTGTGTGCAGCAGGCGTGTGTGCAGCAGGTGTGTGAGCAGCAGGTGTGTGGGCAGCAGGTGTGTGAGCAGCAGGTGTGTGAGCAGCAGGTGTGTGGGCAGCAGGTGTGCGAGCAGCAGGTGTGCGAGCAGCAGGTGTGTGGGCAGCAGGTGTGTGAGCAGCAGGTGTGTGAGCAGCAGGTGTGTGGGCAGCAGGTGTGTGAGCAGCAGGTGTGTGAGCAGCAGGTGTGTGGGCAGCAGGTGTGTGAGCAGCAGGTGTGTGAGCAGCAGGTGTGTGGGCAGCAGGTGTGTGAGCAGCAGGTGTGCGAGCAGCAGGTGTGTGTGAGCAGCAGGTGTGTGGGCAGCAGGTGTGTGTGAGCAGCAGGTGTGTGTGAGCAGCAGGTGTGTGAGCAGCAGGCGTGTGTGCAGCAGGTGTGTGTGCAGCAGGTGTGTGAGCAGCAGGTGTGTGTGCAGCAGGCGTGTGTGCAGCAGGCGTGTGTGAGCAGCAGGTGTGTGTGAGCAGCAGGTGTGTGTGAGCAGCAGGTGTGTGGGCAGCAGGCGTGTGTGAGCAGCAGGTGTGTGTGAGCAGCAGGTGTGTGTGAGCAGCAGGTGTGTGTGAGCAGCAGGTGTGTGAGCAGCAGGCGTGTGTGCAGCAGGTGTGTGTGCAGCAGGTGTGTGTGCAGCAGGTGTGTGTGCAGCAGGCGTGTGTGCAGCAGGCGTGTGTGCAGCAGGTGTGTGAGCAGCAGGTGTGTGTGCAGCAGGCGTGTGAGCAGCAGGTGTGTGTGCAGCAGGTGTGTGAGCAGCAGGTGTGTGTGCAGCAGGCGTGTGAGCAGCAGGTGTGCGTGCAGCAGGTGTGTGAGCAGCAGGTGTGTGTGGCAGCAGGCGTGTGAGCAGCAGGCGTGTGTGCAGCAGGTGTGTGAGCAGCAGGTGTGCTGTGCAGCAGGCGTGTGAGCAGCAGGTGTGTGTGCAGCAGGTGTGTGAGCAGCAGGTGTGTGTGCAGCAGGCGTGTGAGCAGCAGGTGTGTGTGCAGCAGGTGTGCGTGCAGCAGGTGTGTGTGCAGCAGGCGTGTGAGCAGCAGGTGTGTGTGCAGCAGGTGTGTGTGCAGCAGGTGTGTGAGCAGCAGGTGTGTGTGCAGCAGGCGTGTGAGCAGCAGGTTTGTGTGCAGCAGGTGTGTGTGCAGCAGGTGTGTGTGCAGCAGGCGTGTGAGCAGCAGGTGTGTGTGCAGCAGGTGTGTGGGCAGCAGGTGTGTGAGAAGCAGGTGTGTGAGCAGCAGGTGTGTGAGCAGCAGGTGTGTGTGCAGCAGGCGTGTGAGCAGCAGGTGTGTGAGCAGCAAGGTGTGTGTGCAGCAGGTGTGTGTGCAGCAGGTGTGTGAGCAGCAGGTGTGTGGGCAGCAGGTGTGTGTGCAGCAGGTGTGTGGGCAGCAGGCGTGTGTGCAGCAGGTGTGTGTGCAGCAGGTGTGTGAGCAGCAGGTGTGTGTGCAGCAGATGTGTGAGCAGCAGGTGTGTGAGCAGCAGGTGTGTGTGCAGCAGGTGTGTGAGCAGCAGGTGTGTGTGCAGCAGGTGTGTGAGCAGCAGGTGTGTGAGCAGCAGGTGTGCGTGCAGCAGGCGTATGAGCAGCAGGTGTGTGAGCAGCAGGTGTGTGAGCAGCAGGTGTGTGTGCAGCAGGTGTGTGTGCAGCAGGCGTGTGAGCAGCAGGTGTGTGTGCAGCAGGTGTGTGTGCAGCAGGTGTGTGTGCAGCAGGTGTGTGGGCAGCAGGTGTGTGAGCAGCAGGTGTGTGTGCAGCAGGTGTGTGTGCAGCAGGCGTGTGAGCAGCAGGTGTGTGTGCAGCAGGTGTGGGCAGCAGGTGTGTGTGCAGCAGGTGTGTGGGCAGCAGGTGTGTGTGCAGCAGGTGTGTGTGCAGCAGGTGTGTGTGCAGCAGGTGTGTGTGCAGCAGGTGTGTGAGCAGCAGGTGTGTGAGCAGCAGGTGTGTGTGCAGCAGGTGTGTGTGCAGCAGGTGTGTGTGCAGCAGGCGTGTGTGCAGCAGGTGTGTGGGCAGCAGGCGTGTGTGCAGCAGGTGTGTGTGCAGCAGGTATGTGAGCAGCAGGTGTGTGTGCAGCAGGTGTGTGAGCAGCAGGTGTGTGTGCAGCAGGTGTGTGAGCAGCAGGTGTGTGTGCAGCAGGTGTGTGAGCAGCAGGTGTGTGTGCAGCAGGTGTGTGAGCAGCAGGTGTGTGTGCAGCAGGTGTGTGAGCAGCAGGTGTGTGTGCAGCAGGTGTGTGAGCAGCAGGTGTGTGTGCAGCAGGTGTGTGAGCAGCAGGTGTGTGTGCAGCAGGTGTGTGTGCAGCAGGTGTGTGTGCAGCAGGTGTGTGAGCAGCAGGTATGTGAGCAGCAGGTGTGTGTGCAGCAGGTGTGTGAGCAGCAGGTGTGTGTGCAGCAGGTGTGTGTGCAGCAGGTGTGTGTGCAGCAGGTATGTGAGCAGCAGGTGTGTGTGCAGCAGGTGTGTGAGCAGCAGGTGTGTGTGCAGCAGGTATGTGAGCAGCAGGTGTGTGTGCAGCAGGTGTGTGAGCAGCAGGTGTGTGAGCAGCAGGTGTGTGTGCAGCAGGTGTGTGTGCAGCAGGTATGTGAGCAGCAGGTGTGTGTGCAGCAGGTGTGTGAGCAGCAGGTGTGTGAGCAGGCCGTTGCAGGGCTGCGCTTTCACCTCCACAGTGAACTTGCATTGACGGTTCTCTTAATATCCCCCCCCCTCCATCCTCCACCACCCCGCCCTGCCCCCCCCACTCCACCACCCCGCCCTGCCCCCCCCCACTCCACCCCCCCTCCATCCTCCACCACCCCGCCCTGCCCCCCCCCCACTCCACCACCCCGCCCTGCCCCCCCCCACTCCACCCCCCCTCCATCCTCCACCACCCCGCCCTGCCCCCCCCACTCCACCACCCCGCCCTGCCCCCCCCACTCCACCCCCCTCCATCCTCCACCACCCCCGCCCTGCCCCCCCCACTCCACCACCCCGCCCTGCCCCCCCCCCACTCCACCCCCCCTCCATCCTCCACCACCCCGCCCTGCCCCCCCCCACTCCACCACCCCGCCCTGCCCCCCCCCCACTCCCCCCCCACTCCACCCCCCACTCCCCCCCCCCCGCCAGGGCTCTAGTGGAAGAGTCCTGCTCCAAGTTGCACAGCAAGTTGTCTCGCATGGCCGCGACCAACACCCACACGGGGTGAGCTCGCGGTGCTCGGCCGGGGGACCGCGTGAGTCTCGAGGTCGGATTTAAATTTCGATTTAAAGCTTTCGTGACTGCAGGGATTCATCTTCTTGGTTCTTTCGGTAAAGTCACGTAGAAGGGAAATAATAAAATGATAAAAATATAACATAATAAAATAATATAATAAAATAAAAATAAAGTAAAATATAATTATGTTTTTATGTTTTATTTTTATTATTGTATTATTTCCCTTCTACGTGACTTTACCGAAAGAACCAAGAAGAGGTCGGATTTGTTCGAGCCGCTCGGTTTTGGTGGGCACAGCTTCAGCGTGACAGCCGCGTCACTGAAAAAGTGACAAAGTGCAAAAGGCGAAGATCCCCCGCGTAGACTGTTGGGGGGGGGGGGCACCCCCTGGTGGTGTTGATCGTGAGCGGGGAGATACGATACACACACAACTACGCACACGCAGTGAGATAGTGGCGGGGCAAATAACTGCCGCGTCACTGTATCACTCCGCATTAATGTATCACTCCGCCAAGTCGCGCAGCTCAAGAAAGTAGTTTCGTCGTCGACCGCTCAGAAACCGCGTTATAACGGGGCTCTCGTTCTGTGTTATAACGGAGCTCGCGTTCTGTGTTATAACAGAGCTCGCGTTCTGTGTTATAACAGAGCTCGCGTTCTGTGTTATAACAGAGCTCGCGTTCTGTGTTATAACAGAGCTCGCGTTCTGTGTTATAACAGAGCTCGCGTTCTGTGTTATAACAGAGCTCGCGTTCTGTGTTATAACAGAGCTCGCGTTCTGTGTTATAACAGAGCTCGCGTTCTGTGTTATAACAGAGCTCGCGTTCTGTGTTATAACAGAGCTCTGCGTTCTGTGTTATAACAGAGCTCGCGTTCTGTGTTATAACAGAGCTCGCGTTCTGTGTTATAACAGAGCTCGCGTTCTGTGTTATAACAGAGCTCGCGTTCTGTGTTATAACAGAGCTCGCGTTCTGTGTTATAACAGAGCTCGCGTTCCGCGTTATAACAGAGCTCGCGTTCCGCGTTATAACAGAGCTCGCGTTCCGCGTTATAACAGAGCTCGCGTTCTGCGTTATAACAGAGCTCGCGTTCTGCGTTATAACAGAGCTCGCGTTCTGCGTTATAACAGAGCTCGCGTTCTGCGTTATAACAGAGCTCGCGTTCTGCGTTATAACAGAGCTCCCGTTCTGCGTTATAACAGAGCTCGCGTTCTGCGTTATAACAGAGCTCGCGTTCTGCGTTATAACAGAGCTCGCGTTCTGCGTTATAACAGAGCTCGCGTTCTGCGTTATAACAGAGCTCGCGTTCTGCGTTATAACAGAGCTCGCGTTCTGCGTTATAACAGAGCTCGCGTTCTGCGTTATAACAGAGCTCGCGTTCTGCGTTATAACAGAGCTCGCGTTCTGCGTTATAACAGAGCTCGCGTTCTGCGTTATAACAGAGCTCGCGTTCTGCGTTATAACAGAGCTCGCGTTCCGCGTTATAACAGAGCTCGCGTTCTGCGTTATAACAGAGCTCGCGTTCCGCGTTATAACGGGGCTTGCGTTCCGTTCGCGTTCCTCGTTGTGCGAAAAGTGTCCCCCCAATGGACGAACCGAGTCACAGCGAAACCCGTTGTGGCATAACCACCACCGCCACCACTCGTTTAGAAGCGAGAACTTGGCGACATCGCACAATTGTGGCGGCGACACGGCCGATGTGAGCCCGCGGCCACCCTGGTAAATACTGCGGGCGCGTTCATCGTAAAATACCACGCGTCGCACTCTTCACAGCTCAGAGTGGGACGGAAACAAAACTTTGATTGCGATGTTGATTGTTGTTATCTCTGCTGTTGTGGTTATAGCTGTTTCCGCAGTCATTGTTGTCGTGTCTGTTGCCGTTGTTGTTCTTGCTGTCCCTATGATTGTTGCCATTATTGATGTAACCATCATCACTGTTGTTGTCCATTGTCATCATTGTCGTTCTTGTTATTGGTGTTACATCGTCGTCACCACCATCAACGTCACCATCATCATCATTACCATCGTCATCATTACCATCGTCATCATCAACGTCATGGTCATCATTGTCGCTGTCATCGTTGTTATCATCATCAATCCATCATTGTTTTTTCCCCATCATCGTTGTCCTGATTGTTATCATCGTCATCGTCATCGTAATGGTCATTATCATCGTCATCATCACCATCGTCATCATCATCATCATAATGATCATCATCATCACCATCATCGTTATCATCATCGTAATGATCACCATCATCATCCTAATCATCATCATCGTCATCATCATCGTAATGATCACCATCATCGTCATCATCACCACCGTCATCATCCTAATGATCACCATCATCATCATCCTAATGATCACCATCATCATCATCCTAATGATCACCATCACCATTATCCTAATGATCACCATCACCATCGTCATTATCCTAATGATCACCATCACCATCATCCTAATGATCACCATCACCATCGTCATCATCCTAATGATCACCATCATCATCATCCTAATGATCACCATCACCATCGTCATCATCCTAATGATCACCATCACCACCACCACCACCACCACCGTCGTCGTCGTGGTGGTGTTGCGCGCCAGGCCGCTGGTGCCGCTCTGGGCCTCCCTGCGAGCGCTGGGCGACAAGCAGGGCGCCTGCCACCAGCAGCTGGCGCGGCGCCTGCACGAGGCGGCGCGCGCGGTGGCGGCGCACGCGGAGAACCACGGGCGCACCCAGAGACAGGTCACCACCAACACCCACACCACCTACAGCATGGAGCACACCCCCACCCTCCTCCCCCCCTCCTCCCCCCTCCCATCCCTCCCCCCTCTCCCATCCCTCCCCCCTCTCCCCCTCCCCCCCTCTCCCCCTCCCAAACTCCCCCCTTTGCCCCCTCCTCCCGCCTCCTCCCCCCTCCTCCCCCTCTCCCTCCCCCTCTCCTCCTCCCCCTTTGCCCCCTCCCCCTTATCCCCCTCTCCCTCCCCCTCTCCCTCCCCTGTCTCCCTACCCCCTCTTCCTCCCCCTCCTCCCCCCTTGTCCCCCTCCCCCCTTTCCCCCCTCCCGCTTTTCCCCCTCCCCCCCTCTCTCCCTCCCCCCTCTCTCCCTCCCCCCTCTCCCTCCCCCTCCCTCCCCCCCCACTGAGCTATAAGTTTATTTCAGAGGCGACGTGGCCACGCGCGATGATGATGACGACGATGACAGCTCACCATCATCATCATCGCAGTGGCCGATGAATTGACTGCCACAGCGCGCGGGAATTCACAGTAGCGGCCAAATGATCTCAACGCGAGTTGATTCTAGATTTAGAGGGCGGCAAAGGCAGAGGGGCCTGGAGAACGATCCACGTGGCCATCGCAACAGGCATCGCCACGGACCCGGATCGAACCCGTGTGCTCCTGCATACCGGGCGAAGGATAAAACATCTCGCCAGCGTATCGCTACGCAGTGTGGATATGTGAGCAATGTGTTACGTGCGTAGCAGCATGGGTCTTGTTTTTTTTAAAGCCGATGATTAAACGCCGATCCGTGATCGATTTTTACGGCCACGTGTCTGTCACGTGACCCAATTTATATTTTATTTTTTATTTTCATCTACGCGACTTTACCGAAAGAACCAAGAACACCAATTTATACCGTTTTTCTTCCGCTCGACGCTCAAGTTGCGGAACAATTGTCACGACGGAAAACCTCGCGGTCTTCTCTTCGCCTTCCCGTCGAGCTGCAACGGGAATAATCGGATCGTCGCTAAACGCTTACGCGCCGCGCGACGTCTGAACTTGGGGTGCTCTGCCGGGTGGTGGAGGGGTTACACGACACACATTTGGCCAGATCATTGCCGAAAAACAAACAAAATCTTTTACGAATCAGAAGAAACGTCGACCGCTGGCGGAAAAACAAAAACCGCCGCCATGGTAACCCCCGCTACGGTAACCACCGCTACGGTAACCCCCGCCATGGTAACCACCGTCAGGATAACTGCCGTCACGGTAACTGCCGCCACGGCAACCCCTGCCACGGTAACCGCCGCCACGGTAACCCCCGACCTGATAACCACCACCACGGTAACCACCGTCACGGTAACCACCGCCCCGGTAACCGCCGTCATGGTAACCCCCGCCCCGGTAACCGCCGTCATGGTAACTCCCGCCCCGGTAACCGCCGCCCCGGTAACCGCCGCCACGGTAACCGCCCTCACAGTAACCACCGTCACAATAACCGCCGCCACGGTAACCCCCGACCTGGTAACCACCACCACGGTAACCACCACCACGGTAACCCCCGCCGCTCCCCGCTGTGTTGTGCCTGTGCAGGCCAAGCAGGAGGCGTCCCGCACGCTGGACGCGCTGCAGGGCCTCGACGGCGCCGTGCTCGCCCTGCAGCGCGGACGCTCGCAACTCCAGACGCGCAGCGCACACCTGGAGCGCCTGCGCAGCGAGGGGGCCGCGTCACACGCCCTGCAGAGGGTACGCCCTGTACACCATGACACCACCAACACCAACACCACCGCCGTGACACCACCACCACCGCACCAATACCACCGCACCAATACCACCGCACCAACACCACCACACCAATACCACCGCACCAACACCACCAACACCACCACCACCGCGCCAATACCACCACCACCAATACCACCGCGCCAATACCACCGCACCAATACCACCACCACCAATACCACCGCGCCAATACCACCGTGACACCACCACCACCAATACCACCGCGCCAATACCACCGTGACACCACCACCACCAATACCACCGCGCCAATACCACCACCACCAATACCACCACCACCAATACCACCGCGCCAATACCACCGTGACACCACCAGCACCAATACCACCACACCAATTCCACGACATTCGCCACGAAGTGACATCACCACGGCGCTTGTGCCAGGCCAGGTGCACCTTGAGGCTACCACGTGAAGTGTCGAAAGCTCGCTGCTGACAGGAGGTCTCGGGACAGACCCTGCAGGTGCCATGGGTCGGCTGACTGAGATGACCGGTAGATGCACCACCAGCTGTACCCCCTACTGTGCCAGGCTAGGTGCAGGAGATCTTGGGACAGACCCTGCAGGTGTCATGGGTTGGCCGATTGAGATGACCGGTAGATGCACCACCAGCTGTATCCCCCTACTGTGCCAGGCTAGGTGCAGGAGATCTTGGGACAGACCCTGCAGGTGTCATGGGTTGGCCGATTGAGATGACCGGTAGATGCACCACCAGCTGTATCCCCTACTGTGCCAGGCTAGGTGCAGGAGATCTTGGGACAGACCCTGCAGGTGCCATGGGTTGGCCGAATGAGATGACCGGTAGATGCACCACCAGCTGTACCCCCTACTGTGCCAGGCTAGGTGCAGGAGATCTTGGGACAGACCCAGCAGGTGCCATGGGTTGGCCGACTGAGATGACCGGTAGATGTACCACCAGCTGTACCCCCTACTGTGCCAGGCTAGGTGCAGGAGATCTTGGGACAGACCCAGCAGGTGCCATGGGTTGGCTGATCTGTGGGTTGGCTGACCGCATCCACACCGCCACCACCACCACCACCACCGCCGCCGTACCCCCACTACTATCTCCACCACCACCGCCACCACCATCCCTACCACCCCCCCGCTCGCAACACACAGCGTGGGGCAGCAGCTGGACAAGTGGAGGACGCTCTTGAAATAATAATCGGCAATGCCGCTTTACAGAATTGTCTCGTTGCAATCGCATCAGCAGCTGGCCTGCGTGTAAGTGCATTGACGTCGGTGCGGTACATCCCATTGCTCCTATCTCCTTGTTCCATCTCACTCATCTCGTGATTGCATATCACGTTGTCTTCTAGATAGATGCCTCTCCCAGCTATCTTCTCTTCTACCGCTCTGCTAAACACATCACATCCTCTCTCTCTCTCTCTCGCTCTCTCTCGTATCTGCCTTCTTAACAGACCAAGCTCCGATTCGAGCTAGCGTTGAATCACTTTTCTTCTATCTCCCTCCCGCATTATCTCCCTCTTCTCAATGCACGCCTCTCTCCTCTCTGCTTCTCTGCTTCTCTGAAGAATACATCTCTTTGCGCTTTCTTTATAGTTCTACGGAGGATGCACAATGTCTCTCTCTCTCTCTCTTCTTCGCGACCGGCAAAGAATGAGAAATCTCTTGATCATTGTAACACACGGACTCGGCTTTCGCCACCAATATCATCCATAATAGAGGGTTTTTTTGGGGGGTTTAGATCGCGTCAATATATAAATGTGTCGTTAAACCCGCCACCACTCGACACAGCCAACTAGTAAGGGTTGTCACGTAAAACAGAACGTGGCCAATTCCTCACTAGTACAGCACTAGTGTATAGTGTAGTGTATAGTAGTGTAGTGTATAGTGTAGTGTATAGTAGTGTAGTGTATAGTGTAGTGTATAGTGTAGTGTAGTGTATAGTGTAGTGTATAGTGTAGTCAGGGGCGGTTTCTTCATTAGGACGATTGGGCGATGCACCACCAATGTCATTCAACCACAGAGTCACGCTAGCCGTCACTGTCAGCCTCTGGATATAGTCCAATCAGCGTCATGCTACGTTCTGTGGAGTACCGCCTCTTTTTGGGCGATTTCCCTCCGGCTGAGAATCGCCCCGAGTGGTCCCATAGACTTGCATTCAAAGATGTTTTTTTTCGAACGGGGGGGCGCTGCAATGCATTCTCTATGGCTTCCGGGAGGGCTCGCCCTAACGTGCTTACGTCATCATACGTGCTTACGTCATCATACGTAAGCACGTTTCATCCAACAATATAATTTATCGCCACCTAGTGGAATCTTTAATAAAAGAAACTTGAGTGGTTTGTTTTAATAGTGAGTATAGAAACAAACAAGATGTATTGTAAGAGTCACTTTATTTTTCATTAATATTAAAGAAGTGAAGTTGCCTTTACATGCTTAAGCTGTTAATTTATCCATTGCATGGGTGGACCTTATCCTTATCAATCATCCAGACATTTGCCCCCCCTGAGAGATTTTGCAGGAGCCGCCACTGAGTGTAGTATATGGTGTAGTGTAGTGTATAGTGTAGTGTATAGTGTAGTGTATAGTGTAGTGTATAGTAGTGTAGTGTATAGTGTAGTGTATAGTGTAGTGTATAGTAGTGTAGTGTATAGTGTGTAGTATAGTGTAGTGTATAGTGTAGTGTATAGTAGTGTATAGTGTAGTGTATAGTGTAGTGTATAGTGTAGTGTATAGTAGTGTAGTGTATAATGTAGTGTATAGTAGTGTAGTGTATAATATAGTGTATAGTGTAGTGTATAGTGTAGTGTATAGTGTAGTGTATAGTAGTGTAGTGTATAGTGTGTAGTATAGTGTAGTGTATAGTGTAGTGTATAGTAGTGTATAGTGTAGTGTATAGTGTAGTGTATAGTGTAGTGTATAGTAGTGTAGTGTATAATGTAGTGTATAGTAGTGTAGTGTATAATATAGTGTATAGTGTAGTGTATAGTGTAGTGTATAGTGTAGTGTATAGTGTAGTGTATAGTAGTGTAGTGTATAGTGTGTAGTATAGTGTAGTGTATAGTGTAGTGTATAGTAGTGTATAGTGTAGTGTATAGTGTAGTGTATAGTGTAGTGTATAGTAGTGTAGTGTATAATGTAGTGTATAGTAGTGTAGTGTATAATATAGTGTATAGTGTAGTGTATAGTGTAGTGTATAGTGTAGTGTATAGTGTAGTGTATAGTGTAGTGTATAGTGGTGTAGTGTATAGTGTAGTGTATAGTGTAGTGTACTAGTACAGCACTAACCGGTGTGTTGGAGAGCCAAGCCACAACATTTACAATCTGAGTACGACGTTTTGCCAGTAATTCATCACTTGCTCGTTGCATCGCGGACAATGAAGGAAAAGAAGATGAATCCCTGCAGTCACGAAAACTTTAAATCGAAATTTAGACCATAGCTGTTGCTGCTATTTATGATGATGGTAATGATGATAGCAGCAACAGCTATGGTCTAAATTTCGATTGAAAGCTTTCGTGACTGCAGGGATTCATCTTCTTGGTTCTTTCGGTAAAGTCGCGTAGAATTGAAATAATAAAATAATACAAATAAAACATAATAAAATAATTCTCACGACGTTTCGGCCACAACGCAAGCAGCCGTCCTCAGGCGAAGAACAGTGGCCGAAACGTCGTGAGAATTATTTTATTATGTTTTATTTTTATTATTTTATTATTTCAATTCTACGTGACTTTACCGAAAGAACCAAGAAGAAGACATGGTCTATCCACTGCTGGACTAAAGCCTCCCCGTGCCGTCGCCGTCCCTGGCGCGGTCCCACGATGCCACCACCAACCACCAACCACCATCGCCAATCATTTCCCCGCGTGTCAACCGATCCCCTCCATCGCGTTCGGACAGCGGTCGCCACCCGGGGGGCAGAGGCCCCTGCCGTCTCTGCGCCACATCCACCCTGCCGCTCGGCCGTCGCTGATCCGACGCTTCAGCGGACAGGACGCACGCCTCGAACGACGGCGGTCGCCGCGTCGCGGGCTGCACGGACGCGCTTCCGCGGGCCGTCTGGAACGCGCTTCCTTCCGATAATAGGGAGCCGCCGGAGCAACGCACTTCTAAATCATCATCATCATCATCATCCAGATTGACGAAACTAATTTCTTTAAGACTGCTTCTGGGGTTTTAGTCTTTTGTCGTTCCCCCGCAAACCCCAATCAGCCGGGTTGGCTACGTGTGGTGCGATCGAAGTGCAACATACGTACGTACGTACATTCGAAAGCGTTACTGCAGTATCCGAACGCGTGCTACGATTGTTCCAAACTTAGCACCATATATCTCTGTCTCTCTTTCTCTCTCTGCGCGTCGCAGGCCGAGAGCAAGTGCAAGAAGTCGGGCGAGGATTACCGGCGCCGTCTCGAGCACTACCGCGCGCTGCGGGCCGCGTTCGAGCAGCGCGTCGCCTCCACGGCACAGGTGGGGCGCGACGGGGACCCCATGAGCGTGCCCCTCCCCCCGCGCCGCGCCACCACGCACAGCACGCACACACAGCACGCACACACAGCACGCACAGCACGCACACAGTACACACACACAGCACGCACAGCACGCACAGCACGCACACAGTACACACACACAGCACGCACACAGTACACACACACAGCACGCACAGCACACACAGCACACACATCACGCACAGCACGCACACACAGCACGCACAGCACGCACAGCACGCACAGCACACACACACAGCACGCACAGCACGCACAGCACACACACACAGCACGCACAGCACGCACAGCACACACACACAGCACGCACAGCACGCACAGCACGCACAGCACGCACACACAGCACGCACAGCACGCACAGCACGCACAGCACGCACAGCACGCACACACAGCACACACAGCACGCACAGCACGCACAGTACACACAGCACGCACACACAGCACGCACAGCACGCACAGCACGCACAGCACGCACACACAGCACACACAGCACGCACAGCACGCACAGTACACACAGCACGCACACACAGCACGCACAGCACGCACAGCACGCACACACAGCACACACAGCACGCACAGCACGCACAGCACACACAGCACGCACAGCACGCACACACAGCACGCACAGCACACACAGCACGCACAGCACGCACAGCACGCACAGCACGCACACACAGCACACACAGCACACACAGCACGCACAGCACGCACACACAGCACGCACAGCACGCACAGCACACACAGCACGCACACACAGCACGCACAGCACGCACACACAGCACACACAGCACGCACAGCACGCACAGCACGCACGCACAGCACGCACAGCACGCACAGCACGCACACACAGCACGCACAGCACGCACAGCACGCACAGTACACACACACAGCACGCACAGCACGCACAGCACGCACAGCACGCACACAGTACACACACACAGCATGCACAGCACACACAGCACGCACAGCACGCACACAGTACACACGCACAGCACGCACAGCACACACAGCACGCACAGCACACACAGCACACACAGCACGCACACAGTACACACGCACAGCACGCACACAGTACACACACACAGCACGCACAGCACACACAGCACACACATCACGCACACAGTACACACACAGCACGCACACAGTACACACACACAGCACGCACACAGCACACACAGCACACACAGCACGCACACAGTACACACACACAGCACGCACAGCACACACAGCACGCACAGCACGCACAGCACACACAGCACACACAGCACGCACACAGTACACACACACAGCACACACACAGCACACACAGCACACACAGCACGCACACAGCACGCACAGCACACACAGCACACACAGCACGCACACAGTACACACACACAGCACGCACACAGTACACACGCACAGCACGCACACAGTACACACACAAACAGCACGCACAGCACACACAGCACACACAGCACGCACACAGTACACACACAGCACGCACACAGTACACACACACAGCACACACAGCACGCACAGCACGCACACAGTACACACACACAGTACACACACACAGCACGCACAGCACACACAGCACACACAGCACGCACACAGTACACACACAGCACGCACACAGTACACACACAGCACGCACATAGTACACACACACAGCACGCACAGCACACACAGCACGCACACAGTACACACACACAGTACACACACACAGTACACACACACAGCACGCACAGCACGCACACAGTACACACACAGCACGCACACAGTACACATGCACAGCACACACAGCACGCACAGCACGCACACACAGCACGCACAGCACGCACAGCACACACAGCACGCACACACAGCACGCACAGCACGCACACACAGCACACACAGCACGCACAGCACGCACAGCACGCACGCACAGCACGCACAGCACGCACAGCACGCACACACAGCACGCACAGCACGCACAGCACGCACAGTACACACACACAGCACGCACAGCACGCACAGCACGCACAGCACGCACACAGTACACACACACAGCATGCACAGCACACACAGCACGCACAGCACGCACACAGTACACACGCACAGCACGCACAGCATACACAGCACGCACAGCACACACAGCACACACAGCACGCACACAGTACACACGCACAGCACGCACACAGTACACACACACAGCACGCACAGCACACACAGCACACACATCACGCACACAGTACACACACAGCACGCACACAGTACACACACACAGCACGCACACAGCACACACAGCACACACAGCACGCACACAGTACACACACACAGCACGCACAGCACACACAGCACGCACAGCACGCACAGCACACACAGCACACACAGCACGCACACAGTACACACACACAGCACACACACAGCACACACAGCACACACAGCACGCACACAGCACGCACAGCACACACAGCACACACAGCACGCACACAGTACACACACACAGCACGCACACAGTACACACGCACAGCACGCACACAGTACACACACAAACAGCACGCACAGCACACACAGCACACACAGCACGCACACAGTACACACACAGCACGCACACAGTACACACACACAGCACACACAGCACGCACAGCACGCACACAGTACACACACACAGTACACACACACAGCACGCACAGCACACACAGCACACACAGCACGCACACAGTACACACACAGCACGCACACAGTACACACACAGCACGCACATAGTACACACACACAGCACGCACAGCACACACAGCACGCACACAGTACACACACACAGTACACACACACAGTACACACACACAGCACGCACAGCACGCACACAGTACACACACAGCACGCACACAGTACACATGCACAGCACACACAGCACGCACACAGCACACACAGCACGCACACACAGCACGCACACAGCACGCACACAGTACACACGCACAGCACACACAGCACGCACACAGCACGCACAGCACGCACACAGTACACACGCACAGCACACACAGCACACACAGCACGCACAGCACGCACACAGTACCCACGCACAGCACGCACACAGCACACACAGCACACACAGCACGCACACAGTACACACAGCACGCACACAGTACACACGCACAGCACGCACACAGCACACACAGCACACATAGCACGCACACAGCACGCACAGCACGCACACACAGCACGTACACAGTACACACAGCACGCACAGCACGCACACAGTACACACGCACAGCACGCACAGCACACACAGCACGCACAGCACGCACACAGTACACACAGCACGCACAGCACGCACACACAGCACGTACACAGTACACACAGCACGCACAGCACGCACACAGTACACACGCACAGCACGCACAGCACACACAGCACGCACAGCACGCACAC
Source organism: Lampetra fluviatilis (assembly GCF_964198595.1). Classification (NCBI taxonomy): domain Eukaryota; kingdom Metazoa; phylum Chordata; class Hyperoartia; order Petromyzontiformes; family Petromyzontidae; genus Lampetra; species Lampetra fluviatilis. The sequence goes on along the minus strand of NC_136320.1, from coordinate 6,190,043 downwards.
AGCACACACAGCACGCACAGCACGCACACACAGCACGTACACAGTACACACAGCACGCACAGCACGCACACAGTACACACGCACAGCACGCACACAGTACACACAGCACGCACAGCACGCACACAGTACCCACGCACAGCACGCACACAGCACACACAGCACACATAGCACGCACACAGCACGCACAGCACGCACACACAGCACGCACACAGTACACACAGCACGCACAGCACGCACACAGTACACACGCACAGCACGCACACAGTACACACGCACAGCACGCACACAGTACACACGCACAGCACGCACACAGTACACACGCACAGCACGCCGACGATGACTCGATGCATTTCACGTGACCGCTGGGTGGGGCGTCGTGGACGAGCTGAGCTCGCGGTACGGCAACGATGTGGAGTTAAATTTCGATTCAAAGCTTTCGTGACTGCAGGGATTCATCTTCTTGGTTCTTTCGGTAAAGTCACGTGGAAGGGAAATAATAAAATAAAATAAAACTTAATAAAATAAAATTATTTTTGTATGTTTTATTTTTATTATTTCATTACTTCCCTTCTACGTGACTTTACCGAAAGAACCAAGCAGAATAATGTGGAGTCCACCTGCTCCCTCTGAGTGGGATAGAGTGTTTCCCCCTCGCACGAGCGGGTGGGTGGATCGCACGCCAAGTGTCGTGAAACTCCCCTTCCCGCGGGTGGGCCGAGGAGGAGGAGGAGGAGGCGTGCCCCTGGCACGCTGGGAGGATGTGGCACACAGCAACACTGTGGACTCCACCTGTTCCGTCAGCGTGGGATAGAGTGTTTCCCCCTCGCACGCGAGGGTTTTCTCCGGGCGCTCCGGTTTGCTTCCACATGTAAACACTCAATAATTGGCCGAAAACCATCTTGATATATATACAGAGGACTGCAGAGCTTGGGCGATTGTTGGAGGTCGCTCACCGTGTGGCTTCTGCCTTCCTGCTTGCCTTACAAGTTGGAATTATTATTTATATCTCCGCACTGTGTTCAGCCACCACCACACCGCAGATCACAACAACAACACTCATCCATTCCACCCACTGTTGTAATAGTAATGCAGATGATGAGATTGTGTTCATTATGAAACTGTGTGGTGGCTCATGGCTTCCGAATGTGTCCCATATCTCCATGTCTCTTATGTCCTCGTATCTCTGTATCTGTGTCTCCATGTGTTTGTCTCCGTATCTCTGCGTCTCCATGACTAGAGTCTCCATGATTTCGTGTTTCCATAATTCCGTGTCTCCATAATTCCGTGTCTCATGTCTCCGTGATTTCGCGTCTCCATGATTCTGTGTCTCCATAATTCCGTGTCTCATGTCTCCGTGATTTCGTGTCTCCATGATTCTGTGTCTCCATAATTCCGCGTCTCATGTCTCCGTGATTTCGCGTCTCCATGATTCTGTGTCTCCATAATTCCGCGTCTCATGTCTCCATGATTCTGTCTCCATGATTCCCTGTCCCCGCTGACCAGAAGTTCCACACACTGGAAAAGTCGCACGTCACGCAGATGAGGTCCTTCCTTCAGACCTACGCGCAGACGCTGTGGGACACCCACGTGCAGATGGGACATGTAATTATACGCACAAAGACAAAGATCCCCCATGTAGCCTGAACAGACTGTTGGGCCAAGTGCTGTTTAGCGAACACCTATGAAGGCCGGCACGGCACACGAGGGGGTGGGTGGCCAGCACCACGCCCAGGCCGCCTTTGTCTCCCCAGTGGCGATGTTTACACACCAGACCAGGTACTCATTTGAGGCTGAGTCGACCTAGGGGAGGCCCAGGACCGGTTCAAATAATCGTCACTGGGTGTTGGCCGTGAGCGGGAATCGAACCCGGGTCGCCAGGTTCATAGCGCAGTGTAGCGCTAACCGCTACACCACCGCTCCCCACAGACACGTACACACACACAGACATGTACACACACACACACAGACACGTACACACACACACACAGACACGTACAGACACGTACACACACACACACACGCAGTACCTTCAAAGCCTCGACAGTGCTGTTGGCGAGCACCTACTAAGGCCCGCATGCGACACGCATGATGATGTGGGTGGCACAGCCAACACATTGACCACATGACTACAACTAACGATGCAGTGGCAGCCAAGGGAGGGATTCCATTTGGAATGACGTCTCACCGAGGAGATGGAGCGATGAAATCGGCCCGTTTCCAGGTCAGCCGGGTGTATTGTTACAAGTCAGAGATGGTGACGGCTTCGGGAGGTATTAATTCATCCAGCAGTGGATTGACCATGGTCATAACTGATGACGATGAGAGCCTGGGCATAGACCTGGCTGCATTCTTTCGTCACCACTGATGATGTTGGATTCAAGTTCATTTAATTTGTATAGCCCTGTGAGCCATTCGGCTCTTGAATCGGGTGCAACCGCAACAAACAAAAAACTAAAACACGAACAAGAAAACATCTTAAAGTGACTATGTGTGACTGAGTGCAAACAGAAAATCCAAGAAAAGACAGCAAAATATTGCAGAAAAAATCACCGTACACCAACGCTGTGTGCAAACATCCCAGTGGGATGCAAGTCAAACAACCAACAACAACCACAAGACAACTTAGATTAAGGCCATCGGTCTAACTCTGTACTACAACAAACAAACATGGCTAAACCAATACACTTTTCGAAATCACCAAAATAAAGCCATGAAAGCAATGAAACAGTGAACATAGGAACTGTGATGGAATTTTCACAATAAATGGCATAAACAACATGTACTACCAAAACCCTGCATCCATAGCTGGATGAGGGCCTCCTCACGCAATTAGGGTCATCGGGGCCATTTGACCATACTTCACCACCCCGGTCAGCGCTGATTGGTGAAGGCGGGCAGCATAGAGGGGACTTGGCTGTACCGGCTGCTCTGGCCCAGAAGGTAGCCAACCGCAGGGGCAGGTTATCTGACCTGTGTGTGTGGTTTTAGTGGCAGTCTTAAGGTTGATAACAGCCGGTGGAATTTCGATTTACAGCTTTCGTGACTGCAGGGATTCATCTTCTTGGTTCTTTCGGTAAAGTCACGTAGAAGGGAAATAATAAAATAATAAAACGGAAACATTATAAAATACAATTCTCACGACGTTTCGGCCACAACGCAAGCAGCCGTCCTCAGGTGTCTTTCCGACAGCTCTGTTTCTTCACCTGAGGACGGCTGCTTGCGTTGTGGCCGAAACGTCGTGGGAATTGTATTTTATAATGTTTTATTTTTATTATTTTATTATTTCCCTTCTACGTGACTTTACCGAAAGAACAAAGAAGATGAATTCTAGATTTGAAGCTTTCGTGACTGCAAGAATAAAAAAAACCGGTGGAATGTGTCGAATCTCCGTCTGTGGGCTTAATTTCGCCGTGAAATGCTGACTCGGTTAACATCGGACGCCGTTAATCATGTTGATGGCTGAATGAAATCCACAGACTGTGGACTTGACTGCAATTCCACAGGCCCCGTCGTGGCCTAGCCCCAAGTTTCGACAACCAGAATAACAAGATGAGACTGTATGGGACCTCCTTTGCCAGAACCAAAATATGAAAATAGGTTTTCCCCCTTTTTTCTGGCAACAAAACAGGTGTTGAGATGTTAAAGTACCAAGCTGAAACCTTTAACAAGGAATCATGTCTGCATTAACCCCCAATGCTTGTGGTCAGAATGCAAAAACAAAATCATGCTCTGATAATATATGCATTGTCCTTGAAACTGATTGATCCACACCGTTTGAGACGAGGCTCAAAAGAAAGCTGTCTCTGGTGTGGACCAATTAGTTTCAATGACAATGCATTTATTTTCAGAGGATTCATATAAAAATTAATAAAAGTAAAATAAAATAAAAATCACGACGTTTCGGAGGCAACACAAGCTTCCGTCTTCAGGTGGAACCGTCACATCACGATAGCTGTATTTTTTATTTTACTTTTATTAATTTAAATTTTTTGCCTACGTGACTTTACCGAAAAACCCTAAGAATATGAATCCTTGCAGTCACGAAAGCTTCAAATCTAGAATTACCAAAGGATGTTTTTTGTTTGCATTCTGACCACAAGCATTGTGGTTAATGCGGACATGATTCCTTGTAAAAGGTTTCAGTTTTGTGTTTTAACATCTTAACACAACTGTTTTGTTGCCAGAAAAGAGGAGGAAAACCTATTATCAACAGGAGACTTTTTTTGGGGGGGGGGGGGAATTCGGCAAAAAAATCTCTGTATTGTAAAGAGCCGCAATGGTTTGCCGACCCCCTGTCCTAGCCGAGTGGACATCTGTTAAAAAAAATAAAACCATCATCAACACCGCCGCTGCCGCTGTGTCTGCGTGTAAGGAGAAGCCACTCTGCTGCACTTTCAGATGCACGTGGAGTTCCAGCAGTGGTTGGACATCCACACGGCGGAGGAGCTCATGAGGCTGAGTCCACGCGTGGGACCCAGCACGGAGAGACAAGGTGCGGGCAAGACAGCGTGACACGTCATCGTCGTCATCATCATCATTGTCATCATTATCATCATTGTCATCGTCATCATTGTCATCGTCATTATCATCATTGTTATCGTCATCATTGTCATCATCATCATTGTCATCGTCATTATCATCATTGTCATCGTCATCATTGTCATCGTCATTATCATCATTGTTATCGTCATCATTGTCATTATCATCATTGTCATCGTCATTATCATCATTGTCATCGTCATCATTGTCATCGTCATTATCATCATTGTTATCGTCATCATTGTCATCGTCATTATCATCATTGTTATCGTCATCATTGTCATCGTCATTATCATCATTGTCATCGTCATCATTGTCATCGTCATTATCATCATTGTCATCGTCATCATTGTCATCGTCATCATTGTCATCGTCATCATTGTCATCGTCATTATCATCATTGTTATCGTCATCATTGTCATCGTCATTATCATCATTGTCATCGTCATCATTGTCATTATCATCATTGTCATCGTCATTATCATCATTGTCATCATCGTCATTGTCATCGTCATCATTGTCATCGTCGTCATCGTCATCGTCGTCATCGTCATCGTCGTCATCGTCGTCATCGTCATCGTCGTCATCGTCATCGTCATCATCGTCGTCGTCATCGTCGTCATCATCGTCATCGTCATCATCGTCATCGTCATCATCGTCATCGTCATCATCGTCATCGTCATCATCGTCAGCAGTCATCAACCACTCGCGTCATTATCATCATGGTGCATCTTCATGATCTCAGCATCATCTTCATCGGCACCGCCACCACTACAGTGACACTGGCGTCACCACCACCGCTACCATCATCAGCATTGCCACGACCACCACCACCAGAAGCACCACCACCACCATGACGGTCATTATGAAGATCAGCATCATCATCATCTCATGATCATTATCGCCTCCATCATCTGCACTTTCATCACCAACCGCCATGAATGTCATAATTTTAAAGAGGCCAATACGCATTCTCTTGAACATCACCTGCATCGGTTTAACACTTAGGCTTTCGCGACCAATATTATTCATTATAGAGGGCTTTTGGGGTTAGATCGCGTAAGTATAAATGTGTCGTAACCCTCCACCACCCGCCCCCCCTCTCTATATTTAAGGCCTCGTCACAGAGACGATCCTTCTCTCTTTGTGCCGATACGTGTTACTCTCTCTCTGTGTATCTTTGTGATATCTGTCTGCTTGTGTGTCTGTCTATAGTTTTCTGGTTAGACTTTTGTTACTATTTCTTTTATACCTGATGATGATTGCTTGTGTTGCAATCGAAACGTCGTAGTATGCTATTATTTTATTTATTATTTTATCTTCATACGTGACTTTACCGAAAGAACCAAAGAATAATTCCTGCAGTCACGAAAGCTCCAAAATTAAGATTAAACGGCCAGTAAGGTTTGTCACGCAAACACAACGCGCCGAATAGTGACCACTTCCAGCCCACCGGTGTGTTGGAGACTAAATCCACAACATTTACAATTTGAGTAGCGTGACGTGTCGTTGGTAATGACATCAACCAGCATCATCGCGCGATTTTCCAGAATCGTGACGCCATCCACCTGCTTCAGGTCTTACATAGAGCAGCAGCAGCAGCAGGATGATGATGTCATCAGTGAACCCACCAGGTGCAGAGGTCGGGGGGGGGGTATTGTAATGATGTAATAGATTAGTAATCACCTGCAGCTTCATCGTCAATATGATGATCATTATCGTCATGATGATCGCTGTTACCATCGTTATGATGACTGTTGTTACCGTATTTATAAAGTTCGGCACCACCACCATCACCATCATCAACATCACCACCATCATCACCACTATCCGTACCTTCATCATCATCACCACCATCATCAACATCACCACCATCATCACCACTATCCGTACCTTCATCATCACCACCATCATCAACATCACCACCATCATCACCACTATCCGTACCTTCATCATCATCACCACCATCATAATCATCACCACCATCATCACAATTATCCGTACCTTCATCATCAGCATCATCGCCATCGTGAAACCGGGGACTTGCGATGTTGCAGTCTACCCGTGCCAAGTTCCACTCGTTTTGAAAGATGTGGGGCGATCGTCCGTGTGATCCACTCGCGAATTGTATCACTTGATTGGGCATCTTGGGCATTGCGTTCAACCAATCAGCAACTGTGACTCAGACAGAAGTGACGTGTTCACCAGATCTCGACCTGGCAGGAACCGTGCCCCTGAACGTACCACGGTGATGTCGCGCCTGCTGAGACGAGCTCACAGTTCACGCGCGCCGGGGTGCCGATGGCGCATTTGGTTTGACGTGCGCGTGTCAGACAACCGACTCGTTCCATAAATCTCCCGCAATTGTTTAAAACAACAATTGCCTTCGTAAATCGCACCACACCCCGACCCACGTGTGATGTTTGGGACCCCCCCAATTGCTTCCGCTGCGAGCTCGCCCACCGTATGAAGTTGCCACCGCACGAGACAGCCGCGGGCCAATGCAACGAGCACTGCCATTCCGTTTCGGCGGCTCATAACCAGGGGGCTCCACGACCCACCAGGAAGCCTGTGACATCGGCCATTCCGATTAGCGCAGCTGGCTCAACGGACGGTGCGAGAGAGAAGCTCAACGGACATTAACAAATTTAATAATCGGTGATCGGTAGATGACCTTTGACATACGTTTAGAGAGAAACAAAAACCTGACCCCCCCCCCCACACACACACACAAGGGGCCGTCCATAAATGACGTCACGCAACTGGGGGGGGGGGTCAGACATTTGTGACGATGTGTGATGAGGGGGGGCGAGGGGGGGTTGAGAAATGTGACGTCACATCAAAATGCGCAACTTTAAATAAATATAGGCAACACGTTCTGCTTAATTAAATAGACTTTTTAATAAATGTTTTCTCCTACAACATCAGAGTGCAGCACCACATTAAATACGCACTACAATGACAATAGTTTAAAGCGATTTGAAACATGTTTTATTTTCAAAATAGAAATATGTTTTTGGGGGGGGGGGGCAGAGCTTTGTGACGTCATATTTGAGGGGGGGGGGGTCTGACTTTTGTGACGCCTTGTGACGAGGGGGGGGGGTCGAAAATCGTCCAAAATCGCGTGACGTCATTTATGGACGGCCCCCAAGCCCACTGCTGACCGCAGTGGGTGATGCGCCCCCTACTGGACTCAGCCTCGCTGCTGTTGCTGCCTCTGTCCGGTGAGTGTCTGGTGAGTGGAGTGGTGAGTGTAGTGGTGAGTGTAGTGGTGAGTGGAGTGGTGAGTGGAGTGGTGAGTGTCTAGTGAGTGGAGTGGTGAGTGGAGTGGTGAGTGGTCAATGGAGTGGTGAGTGGAGTGGTGAGTGGAGTGGTGAGTGGAGTGGTGAGTGTCTAGTGAGTGGAGTGGTGAGTGGAGTGGTGAGTGTCTGGTGAGTGGAGTGGTGAGTGGAGTGGTGAGTGTCTAGTGAGTGGAGTGGTGAGTGGAGTGGTGAGTGTCTGGTGAGTGGAGTGGTGAGTGGAGTGGTGAGTGGAGTGGTGAGTGGAGTGGTGAGTGTCTGGTGAGTGGAGTGGTGAGTGGAGTGGTGAGTGTCTAGTGAGTGGAGTGGTGAGTGGAGTGGTGAGTGTCTGGTGAGTGGAGTGGTGAGTGGAGTGGTGAGTGTCTAGTGAGTGGAGTGGTGAGTGGAGTGGTGAGTGGTCAATGGAGTGGTGAGTGGAGTGGTGAGTGGAGTGGTGAGTGGAGTGGTGAGTGGTCAATGGAGTGGTGAGTGGAGTGGTGAGTGGAGTGGTGAGTGCAGTGGTGAGTGTAGTGTTGAGTGGAGTGGTGAGTGGAGTGGTGAGTGTCTAGTGAGTGTAGTGGTGAGTGTAGTGGTGAGTGGAGTGGTGAGTGGTCAATGGAGTGGTGAGTGGAGTGGTGAGTGGAGTGGTGAGTGGAGTGGTGAGTGGTCAATGGAGTGGTGAGTGGAGTGGTGAGTGGAGTGGTGAGTGGAGTGGTGAGTGGTCAATGGAGTGGTGAGTGGAGTTGTGAGTGTCTGGTCAATGGAGTGGTGAGTGGAGTGGTGAGTGGAGTGGTGAGTGTCTGGTGAGTGGAGTGGTGAGTGTAGTGGTAAGTGGAGTGGTGAGTGGAGTGGTGAGTGGTCAATGGAGTGGTGAGTGGAGTTGTGAGTGTCTGGTCAATCGAGTGGTGAGTGGAGTGGTGAGTGGAGTGGTGAGTGGAGTGGTGAGTGGAGTGGTAAGTGGTCAATGGAGTGGTGAGTGGAGTGGTGAGTGGAGTGGTGAGTGGTCAATGGAGTGGTGAGTGGAGTTGTGAGTGTCTGGTCAATGGAGTGGTGAGTGGAGTGGTGAGTGGAGTGGTGAGTGTCTGGTGAGTGGAGTGGTGAGTGTAGTGGTAAGTGGAGTGGTGAGTGGAGTGGTGAGTGGTCAATGGAGTGGTGAGTGGAGTTGTGAGTGTCTGGTCAATCGAGTGGTGAGTGGAGTGGTGAGTGGAGTGGTGAGTGTAGTGGTGAGTGGAGTGGTGAGTGGTCAATGGAGTGGTGAGTGGAGTGGTGAGTGGAGTGGTGAGTGGAGTGGTGAGTGGTCAATGGAGTGGTGAGTGGAGTGGTGAGTGGAGTGGTGAGTGGAGTGGCGAGTGGTCAATGGAGTGGTGAGTGGAGTGGTGAGTGGAGTGGTGAGTGGAGTGGTGAGTGGTCAATGGAGTGGTGAGTGGAGTGGTGAGTGGAGTGGTGAGTGGAGTGGCGAGTGGTCAATGGAGTGGTGAGTGGAGTTGTGAGTGTCTGGTCAATGGAGTGGTGAGTGGAGTGGTGAGTGGAGTGGTGAGTATCTGGTGAGTGGAGTGGTGAGTGTAGTGGTAAGTGGAGTGGTGAGTGGAGTGGTGAGTGGTCAATGGAGTGGTGAGTGGAGTTGTGAGTGTCTGGTCAATCGAGTGGTGAGTGGAGTGGTGAGTGGAGTGGTGAGTGTAGTGGTGAGTGAGTGGTGAGTGGAGTGGTGAGTGAGTGGTGAGTGGAGTGGTGAGTGTCTGGTGAGTGGAGTGGTGAGTGGAGTGGTGAGTGGAGTGGTGAGTGGAGTGGTGAGGGTAGTGGTGAGTGGAGTGGTGAGTGGAGTGGTGAGTGGAGTGGTGAGTGGAGTGGTGAGTGAGTGGTGCGTGGAGTGGTGAGTGGAGTGGTGAGTGAGTGGTGAGTGTAGTGGTGAGTGGAGTGGTGAATGGAGTGGTGAGTGGAGTGGTGAGTGGAGTGGTGAGTGGAGTGGTGAGTGAGTGGTGAGTGGAATGGTGAGTGGAGTGGTGAGTGAGTGGTGAGTGTAGTGGTGAGTGGAGTGGTGAATGGAGTGGTGAGTGGAGTGGTGAGTGGAGTGGTGAGTGAGTGGTGAGTGGAATGGTGAGTGGAGTGGTGAGTGTAGTGGTGAGTGGAGTGGTGAGTGGAGTGGTGAATGGAGTGGTGAGTGGAGTGGTGAGTGTAGTGGTGAGTGGAGTGGTGAGTGGAGTGGTGAATGGAGTGGTGAGTGGAGTGGTGAGTGTAGTGGTGAGTGGAGTGGTGAGTGTAGTGGTGAGTGGAGTGGTGAGTGGAGTGGTGAGTGGAGTGGTGAGTGTAGTGGTGAGTGGAGTGGTGAGTGGAGTGGTGAGTGGAGTGGTGAGTGTCTGGTGAGTGGAGTGGTGAGTGGAGTGGTGAGTGGAGTGGTGAGTGAAGTGGTGAGTGGAGTGGTGAGTGGAGTGGTGAGTGGAGTGGTGAGGGTAGTGGTGAGTGGAGTGGTGAGTGGAGTGGTGAGTGGAGTGGTGAGTGGAGTGGTGAATGGAGTGGTGAGTGGAGTGGTGAGTGTAGTGGTGAGTGGAGTGGTGAGTGTAGTGGTGAGTGGAGTGGTGAGTGGAGTGGTGAGTGGAGTGGTGAGTGTAGTGGTGAGTGGAGTGGTGAGTGTAGTGGTGAGTGTAGTGGTGAGTGGAGTGGTGAGTGGAGTGGTGAGTGTAGTGGTGAGTGTAGTGGTGAGTGGAGTGGTGAGTGGAGTGGTGAGTGGAGTGGTGAGTGGAGTGGTGAGTGGAGTGGTGAGTGTCTTGTGAGTGGAGTGGTGAGTGGAGTGGTGAGTGGAGTGGTGAGTGTAGTGGTGAGTGGAGTGGTGAGTGGAGTGGTGAGTGGAGTGGTGAGGGTAGTGGTGAGTGGAGTGGTGAGTGGAGTGGTGAGTGGAGTGGTGAGTGGAGTGGTGAGTGGAGTGGTGAGTGAGTGGTGAGTGTAGTGGTGAGTTTAGTGGTGAGTGGAGTAGTGAGTGTAGTGGTGAGTGGAGTGGTGAGTGTCTGGTGAGTGGAGTGGTGAGTGTAGTGGTGAGTGTAGTGGTGAGTAGAGTGGTGAGTGGAGTGGTGAATGGAGTGGTGAGTGGAGTGGTGAGTGGAGTGGTGAGTGGAGTGGTGAGTGAGTGGTGAGTGTAGTGGTGAGTGGAGTGGTGAGTATAGTGTTGAGTGGAGTGGTGAGTGGAGTGGTGAATGGAGTGGTGAGTGGAGTGGTGAGTGTAGTGGTGAGTGGAGTGGTGAGTGGAGTGGTGAGTGTAGTGGTGAGTGGAGTGGTGAGTGGAGTGGTGAGTGGAGTGGTGAGGGTAGTGGTGAGTGGAGTGGTGAGTGGAGTGGTGAGTGAGTGGTGAGTGGAGTGGTGAGTGGAGTGGTGAGTGAGTGGTGAGTGTAGTGGTGAGTTTAGTGGTGAGTAGAGTGGTGAGTGTAGTGGTGAGTGGAGTGGTGACAGTCTGGTGAGTGGAGTGGTGAGTGTAGTGGTGAGTGTAGTGGTGAGTAGAGTGGTGAGTGGAGTGGTGAATGGAGTGGTGAGTGGAGTGGTGAGTGGAGTGGTGAGTGGAGTGGTGAGTGAGTGGTGAGTGTAGTGGTGAGTGGAGTGGTGAGTATAGTGGTGAGTGGAGTGGTGAGTGGAGTGGTGAATGGAGTGGTGAGTGGAGTGGTGAGTGTAGTGGTGAGTGGAGTGGTGAGTGGAGTGGTGAATGGAGTGGTGAGTGGAGTGGTGAGTGTAGTGGTGAGTGGAGTGGTGAGTGTAGTGGTGAGTGGAGTGGTGAGTGGAGTGGTGAGTGGAGTGGTGAGTGGAGTGGTAAGTGGAGTGGTGAGTGGAGTGGTGAGTGGAGTGGTGAGTGTCTGGTGAGTGAGTGGTGAGTGAGTGGTGAGTGTGTGGTGAGTGTAGTGTTGAGTGGAGTGGTGAGTGAGTGGTGAGTGTGTGGTGAGTGTAGTGGTGAGTGTAATGGTGAGTGTAGTGGTGAGTGTAGTGGTGAGTGGAGTGGTAAGTGGAGTGGTGAGTGGAGTGGTGAGTGTCTGGTGAGTGAGTGGTGAGTGAGTGGTGAGTGTGTGGTGAGTGTAGTGGTGAGTGGAGTGGTGAGTGAGTGGTGAGTGTGTGGTGAGTGTAGTGGTGAGTGTAATGGTGAGTGTAGTGGTGAGTGTAGTGGTGAGTGGAGTGGTAAGTGGAGTGGTGAATGGAGTGGTGAGTGGAGTGGTGAGTGTCTGGTGAGTGAGTGGTGAGTGAGTGGTGAGTGTGTGGTGAGTGTAGTGGTGAGTGGAGTGGTGAGTGAGTGGTGAGTGTGTGGTGAGTGTAGTGGTGAGTGTAATGGTGAGTGTAGTGGTGAGTGTAGTGGTGAGTGGAGTGGTAAGTGGAGTGGTGAGTGGAGTGGTGAGTGGAGTGGTGAGTGTCTGGTGAGTGGAGTGGTGAGTGTCTGGTGAGTGAGTGGTGAGTGGAGTGGTGAGTGGAGTGGTGAGTGGAGTGGTGAGTGGTCAATGGAGTGGTGAGTGTCTGCTGAGTTTTAGCTCATCACACGGTTATGCCCTCATCCAGCAGTGGATTGGCAATGATGTCCACACACACACACAGGACGGCACATCAATGACCGTCCAAGGCATAGCCACAGCACTCTGCTGCAATCCCCCCCCCCTCACCCACCCCCTCTTCGACACGCACACTTGGTCGTTCCCAAGAATCCCGCAGTACGTTCACCACAGTGGGAGCAGCTTGGAATGTTCCATCTTACACCACGGAGAGGGGTGGCTGGGGGGGTGATGAGTTGGTGGGATTAATGACGCCGCATCCCGCGCAGCAAGTCGCAGCGACCCTGGCAGGCTGCGTTGCTAAGTAACGAGTTGGTGTGTGTAAGTACAGTACAGACATGTGTGTGTGTACGTGTGTGTGTGTGTGTGTGGGGAGCGGTGGTGTAGTGGTTAGCGCGCTGGCGCTACGAACTCGGCGACTCGAATTCGATTCCCGCTCACGGCCACCAACACCCAGAGTGACGATTTTCTGATCCGGTCCTGGGCCACCCCTAGGTCGACTCGGCCTCAAATGAGTACCTGGTGCGGTGTACACACATCGCCACGAGGGAGACAAAGGCGGTCGGGCGTGGTGTTTGCCACCCGTCCCTGCCTTCATAGGTGCTCGCTAACAGCACTTGTCACGGATATAGGGTGAGTGGTTAATGCGTGGGGAGCGGTGGCGCAGTGGTTAGCGCACTGTGCTGTGAGCCCATTCTCGCGGCCAAGAACCGTGGTGATTTCTCAACCGGTCCTGGGCCTCCCCTCAGTCGACTCAGCCTCAAACGGGTACCTGGGGTGGTGTCTAAACACCGTGGCTGGGGAGACAAAGGCGGCCGGGCCTGGTGTTGGTTACCCACCCCTTCGTGCGCCCTGTCGGCCTTCATAGGTGCTCGCTAACAGCACTTGCCCCAACAGTCTGTTCAAGGCTGTACGGGGGATCTTTGTCTTGGTGGTCAATGTACTGTACAGTACTGTATTCTGTATTGGGGAGCGGTCGCGCAGTGGTTACCGACCCGGCCACCCGGAATCTAAACCGGTTGCGGTGTATCACTGCTGGGGGATACAAAGACGGACAGGCGCTGATGGTGATGACTACACACACCATCGCCGCCTCGTGTGTTGGCGCTTGCAGCACTTGCCCCTACAGTCTATACGGCCACACGGGGGCCCTTTGCCTTTGTGTGCGCTATGTGTATCAAGTACAGTCCTTGTATACACAGCCACTGCTTGTGTACGGACATCCACTGAATAATGATTCATCAGAGTAGTACGTTGTGATGGCAGTATGTTTGCCGTCTGGGGTGCGTTGTCTCATTCATTCGATTAGCCTAAGAGATGCATGCGGATATCATTTACCTCAATAAAATATTTGATTATCGCACCAGTGAGCGTATCGATATAAATGTATCATCAGTGGCGAGATGTTAACCCCCTCGCCTGGTATACAGGAGGTCGTGAGTTCGATTCCGACCCTGACGCCTGCTGTATATGTGGAGTTTGCATGTTTCTCTGCCGGTGGTCGCGTGGATTTTTCTCTGGGTCCTGCGCCCCCTCCCCCCCCACACACATTTAGAAAAAATGCGTTTAGATGATTTCACTCCCGTAAATTTCCACGCGATAAGCCACTTCGTTGAGATATTATTTGTGGCCATATTGCTTCTACGTGGTGGCCGGCAGTACTGTTCTTCTATGCCGCTCACTTGATCGCTCACCGCCTTCCCTAACCCGCGCTGGCCAGCGTGGTGAAGTATGGTCAAATCACCACCCCCCCCCCGTCCCCCAGACCACGTGGGGAGGTGATCATCCAGCAGTGGATAGGCGGTGGTTTTCCTGTGGGTTGACAGTTGACGACACTCGATGGGGCCCCGTCTTTACTTTCAGCACCACGGACAGCGACGTGTACAAAGTCTGACTCACTCAGTGGTGCGTCCCAACTTCAGACCGGTCTCTTCCCCTAGGTCGATTCGGCCTAAAATGAGCACGTGGTGCTGCGTATTAGTAACAGTGAACAGCACCTGTGGCAGGAGACGAGAGGCGTTAAGCGTGTGCTGTGCCCAACTTAATAGGGGCTCGCTAACAGCACTGCCAATCAAACACCCTGCATCCGTTTCTTAAAGAAAGACTGCTTAATGATATATATTTTAAAGCATCTGCTGATTCAGCACAAGCTAGACCGACACTGCTGATGAGACAATTAATGTGGAAACCGGTCCGGAGTAGTGTTCTTGCACTGCATCGATGCAGAAGGGGACGGTGCGTTGCCGAAGAAATACTTTGAAAACATGTGTTGAGTCGGATATGTGGCGAAGCATTGCTTATCTATTGCTGTCCATACAGAGGGGTGGCTAAGTGAGTCTCTTGTGCACTGCTTAAGCGTGCGTTAGATTGTGTTGTTTATCTATAGATATAAAATGGCAAGATAACAGCGTGCACTATTTTAATAAGTTCATGATTATTCTGTGGGTCTTTCGGTAAAGTCACGTAGATAGGTTTCAAATAAAATAACAAAACAACAGTTGTAGTAAAACTCTTAGTTTTTTGTTATTTTTTGTTTATTTTCTTTTCTTTGAACCTATCTACGTGACTTTACCGAAAGACCCAAATAATATGACTTCCTGCAGTCACGAAAGCTTTAAGTCAAGATTTACAAATGTAAAAAATACTGTATTGTTGTGCATGTGGAATCGTATGCAGTACCGTACTGTAAGCAGTGCTGGTGGGATTGTGCAGTACAAAGAGTAACATCTCACGATACCATTCGAGAGAGCTACCGGACATCTGTAAAAAAAAGAGCATTATAGCTAATCGGATTTCTCCACTACAAATATTCACATTGTGAAGCGCATCGTCTTGAGCACTGTGTACTCTGCGCAACTGATCAAAACAGCGTGGACTTGTAATGTCTCGGAAAGACTGAAAGAGATTTTTCCAGGACGGCAATATGAGAGAGAGAGCCATCCTGGCAAACCAAGTGGACAACTCGAGCTATCTTATTGGTTCTTTCGGTAAAGTTACGTAAAATGGAAATAATAAAATAATAAAAATAAAACATAATAAAATAATTCTCACGACGTTTCGGCCACAACGCAAGCAGCCGTCCTCAGGTGGAGAACAGGTCTGTCGAGGAGACAGAGTCTGAATGACACACTCCAGGCTTGGAGCGACTATTTAAGCTGGGATGGAGGGGCGAAGAGCGCCTGTTCTCCACCTGAGGACGGCTACTTGCGTTTTGGCCGAAACGTCGTGAGAATTATTTTATTGGTTTATTTTTATTATTTTATTATTTCCATTCTACGTGACTTTACCGAAAGAACCAAGAAGATGAATCTCTGCAGTCACGAAAGCTTTAAATCGAAATTTAACTCGGGCTATTACAGTGCAAGTACTGTATATTGTGTCAAGTCCTGGGCTTGTCTACAGCTGGGTCGACCAAGAATATAGTTTTGTATCCGGCCCACCACATCCAGTATACCCGTGGCTGTGGCTACTAATCACGTACAACCTACTCCAGTCTTCCAACCACCAAAGAATATATTCATAGAGCCATAATATAGTTGTTGTTTTTTCAATATTAAACCCAATGCAGTAATCTTCTTGGTTCTTTCGGTAAAGTCACGTAGAAGGGAAATAATGAAATAATAAAAAGGAAACATAATAAAATACAATATTATTGTTTTATTTTTATTTTTTTATTATAATAAAATACAATATTATTATGTTTTATTATTATTTTTTTATTATAATAAAATACAATATTATTATGTTTTATTTAAAAAACAATTATTTTATTATTTCCCTTCTACGTGACTTTACCGAAAGAACCAAGAAGATGAATCCCTGCAGTCACGAAAGCTTTAAATCGAAAAAAAAATCCAATGCAATAAATTTACGCGATTTAACCCCAAAAAAAATCAACCTCAATTATGGATGATATTTGTCGCGAAAGCCAAAGTGGTCAATTCACAGATTCAACTCCGGTTTCGGTAAGGCGCGTGTTTTTCACGTGTTCCGTCAGCTCGGCCTGTAACGAATCGGTGATTTTGTCGCGATTCAGGGTCTCGATGCGAATACATTAAAAAGTCGTAACTTTCTAAACAATGTCCTTGTACCGTACCGTTGCGAATGTATCGGCCTCTCGTGGCTGAATGGGTCTCGTTCAACGCAAAGCGACGCTTACGAATTTACTGCATCGATTCTCACTCAACGGTTTTAGATTCACATCTCGTTCGCCTTTAGAATCGATGAATGCATGGATCACTATGCCCTCAATGTCCACAATATTTGGTACTGTATGTACTGTACTGAATCAGTCCTTCCACGAGTCGCTGAAATGTTACGATTCAGGTCGCGATTCTGAATCAGTGGCGATGCGATTCATATCGTCTACATTGGCGTTCACAGGATCCACAGCGGAACCGTATGAATCTATAAACATGTACACACGTGTACTCTGGACACACGTGTAATCCTGACCACGTGTCGAGCGTGTGTCTCGTGTACCCACGTGGACCATGTGTCGCATGTAACACGTGTGTGTGTGTGTGTGCGCGCGTGTATATGGGGAACGGTTAGGATATCGGTTAGCGTGTTGCGCTACGAAGCCGGTGACCCGAGTTCGATTCCCGCTCACGGCCACCAACACCAAACGACGATTATCTGAACCGGTCATGTCCCTCCCCTAGGTCGACTCGGCCTCAAATGAGTACCCGGTGCGGTTTATAAACATCGTCACTCGGGAGACAAAGGCGGCCGGGCGTGGTGCTGGTCACCCGCCCCCCTCGTGTGCCGTGCCGGCCTTCATGGGTGCTACTCGCTAAACAGCACTTGCCCCAACAGTCTGTAAAGGTTATACGGGGGATCTTTATCTTTGGTGCGCTCTACGCCACATAGACAACGCGACTTGGGGAGGTTTCTCTAATCGGTTTATACAAAGTTCACAGATTACAAGGGGGCCCCCCCTAAGCTGCTCTTGCCTTAGTGACAAAACCCCCATCCTGCAAGCCACCGCTACCACAACAACATCACCAGCATCTTCTTCAGCAGACACAATATAACGCTCGGATGAAGGCAGTTGTTTTGACCATACTTCACCACGCCGGTCAGTGCTGGTTGGTGAGTCGGGTGGTTTTGACTCGCCACTGATGTGGCCGGGGATTTAAACGATCTCTGGTCGCCCGGTTCGCGGCGCAGCGTGCAGGCACACCGCTGTCACCCCCGGTGTTATTAAACTCCACGTGCCCGTGACGAGATCCGGTATATCCTAAACCGCAGTCTCGTCGGACGGTGCCGATGTTTCGACAGCGTGCAGGGACGATGGCTCAGTTTAGCGCGTCGGCTTTCGCGACCAATATCATCCATAACAAGAGGGGTTAGATCGCGTCAATGTATAATTGTGTCGTTAAACCCGTCACCACCCGACACAGCCAATTAGTGAGGTTTGATAATTGGTTTTTTACCCTTCTATCTGGCAACAAAACTGACACCTTTTTACAAGGAGTCATGTTTGCATAGACCGCAATACCTGCAGTCATAATGCAAACAAAATAACATAACTCTGATAATGTGCACTGTCCTTGAAGTTGATTGGTCCACACCCGAGACAGCTTTCCTTAGAGCCTAGTCTTGTAAAAAGGTGTCAGTTTTGTTGCCAGATAGAAGGGTAAAAAAACAATTATCATATTTTTACTGGCAAATGAGGTTCCCATAGTGTTAGTGGGGTTTGTCACGTAAACGATGGCTCAGTTTACTCGCACTCGATGGCGTGACCTTTGACTGGCGCCGCAAGTCAAAGGTCACGCAGAGAGCCCAGGGAGACATGCTGATCCACTCTGTTGGCGCCGAGACAATTTTTGTTGTTGAAATTCCACATTCGTATGGCAAAGACGACCGGTCTGTTCCGAGCACGATCCAGCAGGAATCATGATTGCGGATTATGAATAATGGTGATGATGATCATCATATTAATTAATAATGATAATGGAGAATACGATGATTCGGTGGTGATGGCAATGGTGACGATTACGACTCCCGAACGATGATAATTATGTTTGGCCGTACGGATTGATTGCCGTGATCGTGGAATTGATGATTCGCTTGATGATGCGAATTACTGACGACGGTGATGCCGTTGAATTATCGTCACCATTCACTGATGCTGCTGCAGATGATAGTGATGATGATGGTGATGATGGTGATGATGATGGTGATGTTGGTGATGATGATGGTGATGATGGTGATGATGATGATGGTGATGATGATGATGGTGATGATGATGATGGTGGTGATGATGATGATGATTGTCGTCCACGACTCCTCCTATCATCCTCTGGCTGACGCAGTCGCGCCGTCATCGTCAGCCACACACACACACACTCACGGCACGTGACGAGCACCGATCACGACAGCCATCAACCTGGGATTCATTTCCCAGGTTATATCTTCCGGAGCAACCCCCCTCCCTCCCGAGGGTTGATAGGGGGGGAGGGGGGAGTTGAGATATTTTCCGGAGCTCAGTCCCGAAGACAGCTCGTGTTGGAGTTAAAGTGTTGTGATCACGGATTGCGGCATCTCCCCCCCCCCCGCCCATCCTTCATCAGCTTCCCTCCTCGCATCACCTCCATCAACCCTCTCCCTGAAATCCAGGACCCACGTGACATCACCACCAGCATCACTTGTGACGCAACTCCCCATCTCCACCCACCCCAACTCCCTTCTCTCCCCGTCCCTCCCTCCCTCTCTCTTGTCTCTCTCTCTCTCCCCTGCCTCTCTCTGCCCTCTCGTTTCGCTCCCTCTCTCCTGTGTCTCTCCCTCTCTCGCCCGGTCTCTCCCTCCCACTCATATTCTCTTTCCCCTCTCTCTCTTTCTGTCTTTCAGGCCCCGTTGAATCACAGGAATGTAACTCAGCCACCATGATGGAAGGTATGTCGCTCTGCAGCACAGCCACAGCCACCGCCACTCACACGGGAGGAGACTCGTTCTGTAATAATCAGCCGCCACCACAACCACCACCCGTTCCGTGCCGTGATGATGTTGCCATTACCCAGCTGCACTCATTCAAATCACCCTGGGAGCATCTCGTCTTCACGCAGAGACGCGCATACGATGTTCGCACGCGTCCTCCCCCCAACACACACACGCGCGCACACAGAGACACATTCATTGACGATGTGTAACAGCATCACGCGTGTGACCTGCCGGCCTTCATGTGTGCTCGCGAATGTCACTTTGGCAGGGCAGGCTTAGCAAGGCGACGCGGGGGGGGGGGGGTGCTTGTGCTTGTACGTGCCGTGCTGGAGATCGTGCTTGCCTGTGGTAGCGATGGCTGTTGAATCTTGCACGGGGTATTGGGGGCCTCTGTTTTGGGTTTTTTTTCTCGGTGATGTGGTCGAGAGATGATTTAGGGGCGCGTTTATTTTTTTATTTTCCGCTCAGCACCGCGCGGTTGCAGATGGTGAACGATGGGAGAATGAGTGGACCATTTAGTGTGTTGGTGCATCTGTGTGTGTGTTGGTGAATCTGTGTGTGTGTGTCTATGTTGGTGCGTGTGTGTGTCTGTGTGCGTGTGTGTGTTGCTGTGTGTCTATGTTGGTGTGTGTGTTGGTGCATCTGTGTGTGTCTATGTTGGTGGATGTGTGTGTTGGTGTGTGTGTCTATGTTTGTGTGTGTGTTGGTGCATCTGTGTGTGTCTATGTTGGTGTGTGTGTGTTGCTGTGTGTGTCTATGTTGGTGTGTGTGTGTTGCTGTGTGTGTCTATGTTGGTGTATGTGTGTTGCTGTGTGTGTCTATGTTGGTGTGTCTATGTTGGTGTGTGTGTCTATGTTGGTGTGTGTGTGTTGCTGTGTGTGTCTATGTTGGTGTGTCTATGTTGGTGTGTCTATGTTGGTGTGTCTATGTTGGTGTGTCTATGTTGGTGTGTCTATGTTGGTGTGTGTGTCTATGTTGGTGTGTGTGTCTATGTTGGTGTGTGTGTGTTGGTGCATCTGTGTGCGTGAGTGAATGTGTTGGTGCATCTGTATGTGTGTTGGTGTGTGTGTGTTGGTGTGTGTGTTGGTGCATCTGTGTGTGTCTATGTTGGTGTGTGTCTATGTTGGTGTGTGTGTTGCTGTGTGTGTGTCTATGTTGGTGTGTCTGTGTTGCTGTGTGTTGCTGTGTTGGTGTATGTGTTGCTCTGTGTGTCTATGTTGGTGTGTGTGTCTGTGTTGCTGTGTGTGTCTGTGTTGGTTTGTGTGTCTGTGTTGGTTTGTGTGTCTATGTGTGTGTGTTGGTGTGTGTGTCTATGTGTGTGTGTTGGTGTGTGTTGCTGTGTGTGTCTATGTTGGGTGTGTGTCTATTTTGGTGTGTGTGTTGGTGTGTGTGTGTGTTACTGTGTGTGTTGGTGTGTGTGTGTTGGTGTGTGTTGCTGTGTGTGTCTATGTTGGGTGTGTGTCTATTTTGGTGTGTGTGTTGGTGTGTGTGTGTTACTGTGTGTGTTGGTGTGTGTGTGTTGGTGTGTGTTGGTGTGTGTGTCTGTGTTGGTGTATGTGTGTTGCTGTGTGTGTGTGTTGCTGTGTGTGTTGCTGTGTGTGTCTATGTTGGTGTGTGTGTGTTGCTGTGTGTGTCTATGTTGGTGTGTCTATGTTGGTGTGTGTGTCTATGTTGGTGTGTGTGTCTATGTTGGTGTGTGTGTCTATGTTGGTGTGTGTGTGTTGGTGCATCTGTGTGCGTGAGTGAATGTGTTGGTGCATCTGTGTGTGTGTTGGTGTGTGTGTGTTGGTGTGTGTGTGTTGGTGTGTGTGTGTTGGTGTGTGTGTGTTGGTGTGTGTGTGTTGGTGTGTGTGTTGGTGTGTGTGTGTTGGTGTGTGTGTGTTGGTGTGTGTGTGTTGGTGTGTGTGTTGGTGCATCTGTGTGTGTCTATGTTGGTGTGTGTGTTGCTGTGTATGTGTCTATGTTGGTGTGTCTGTGTTGCTGTGTGTGCCTGTGTTGGTGTATATGTTGGTGTGTTTGTCTGTGTTGGTGTGTGTGTCTGTGTTGGTGTATGTGTTGCTGTGTGTGTCTGTGTTGGTGTGTGTTACTGTGTCTGTGTGTTGGTGTGTGTGTGTTGGTGTGTGTTGGTGTGTGTGTCTGTGTGTTGGGGTGTGTGTCTGTGTTGGTGTGTGTGTGTTGGTGTGTATGTGTTGGTGTGTGTCTGTGTGTGTCTATGTTGGTTTGTGTGTGTGTTGGTGTGTGTGTCTGTGTTGGTGTGTCTGTGTTGGT
This sequence comes from Lampetra fluviatilis, assembly GCF_964198595.1. Lineage (NCBI taxonomy): Eukaryota > Metazoa > Chordata > Hyperoartia > Petromyzontiformes > Petromyzontidae > Lampetra > Lampetra fluviatilis. The sequence goes on along the minus strand of NC_136320.1, from coordinate 6,168,502 downwards.
GTGTGTCTGTGTGTGTCTATGTTGGTATGTGTGTGTGTTGGTGTGTGTGTCTGTGTTGGTGTATGTGTTGCTGTGTGTGTCTGTGTTGGTGTGTGTTACTGTGTCTGTGTGTTGGTGTGTGTGTGTGTCTGTGTGTGTCTGTGTGTTGGTGTGTGTGTCTGTGTTGGTGTGTGTGTGTTGGTGTGTATGTGTTGGTGTGTGTCTGTGTGTGTCTATGTTGGTTTGTGTGTGTGTTGGTGTGTGTGTCTGTGTTGGTGTATGTGTTGCTGTGTGTGTCTGTGTTGGTGTGTGTTGGTGTGTGTTACTGTGTCTGTGTGTTGGTGTGTGTGTGTGTGTTGGTGTGTTGGTGTGTGTGTTGGGGTGTGTTGGTGTGTGTGTCTATCTTGGTGTGTGTGTGTGTGTTGGTGTATGTGTCTATGTGTGTGTGTTGGTGTGTGTGTCTATGTGTGTGTGTTGGTGTGTGTTGTTGTGTGTGTCTACGTTGGGTGTGTGTCTATTTTGGTGTGTGTGTTGGTGTGTGTGTTACTGTGTGTGTTGGTGTGTGTGTGTTGGTGTGTGTCTGTGTTGGTGTATGTGTGTTGCTGTGTGTTTATGTTGGTGTGTGTCTTGCTGTGTGTGTCTGTGTTGGTGTGTGTGTGTGTGTTGGTGTGTGTGTGTGTTGGTGTGTGTCTGTGTTGGTGTGTGTGTGTGTGTTGGTGTGTGTTGGTGTATTGCTGTGTGTGTGTGTTGGTGTGTGTGTGTGTTGTTGTGTGTTGCGGTGTGTTGGGTATTGCGGTGTGTGTGTGTGTGTGTGTTGGTGTGTGTTGAGGTGTGTGTGTTGAGGTGTGTGTGTTGCTGTGTGTGTTTATGTTGGTGTGTGTGTTGCTGTGTGTGTCTGTGTTGGTGTGTGTGTCTGTGTTGGTGTGTGTGTGTGTTGGTGTGTGTCTGTGTTGGTGTGTGTGTGTTTTGGTGTGTGTTGGTGTATTGCTGTGTGTGTGTGTTGGTGTGTGTGTGTGTGTTGTTGTGTGTTGCGGTGTGTTGGGTATTGCGGTGTGTTGGGTATTGCGGTGTGTGTGTGTGTTGGTGTGTGTGTGTGTGTTGGTGTGTGTTGAGGTGTGTGTGTTGGTGTGTGTTGGTGTGTGTGTGTTGAGGTGTGTGTGTGTGTGTGTTGGTGTGTGTGTGTTGAGGTGTGTGTGTGTTGGTGTGTGTGTTGCTGTGTGTGTGTTGCTGTGTGTGTGTCTGTGTGTGTGTCTGTGTGTGTCTATGTTGGTATGTGTGTGTGTTGGTGTGTGTGTCTGTGTTGGTGTATGTGTTGCTGTGTGTGTCTGTATTGGTGTGTGTTACTGTGTCTGTGTGTTGGTGTGTGTGTGTGTTGGTGTGTGTTGGTGTGTGTGTCTGTGTGTTGGTGTGTGTTGGTGTGTGTGTCTGTGTTGGTGTATGTGTTGCTGTGTGTGTCTGTGTTGGTGTGTGTTACTGTGTCTGTGTGTTGGTGTGTGTGTGTGTGTGTGTTGGTGTGTGTTGAGGTGTGTGTGTTGGTGTGTGTGTGTGTTGCTGTGTGTGTGTGTTGGTGTGTGTGTTGCTGTGTGTGTGTGTGTTGCTGTGTGTGTGTGTGTTGCTGTGTGTGTGTGTGTGTGTGTTGGTGTGTGTGTTGGTGTGTGTGTTGCTGTGTGTGTGTTGGTGTGTGTGTGTGTGTGTTGCTGTGTGTGTGTGTATGTGTGTGTGTTGGTGTGTGTGTGTTGGTGTGTGTGTGTTGGTGTGTGTTGCTGTGTGTGTGTTGCTGTGTGTGTGTTGCTGTGTGTGTGTTGGTGTGTGTGTGTGTTGCTGTGTGTGTGTATGTGTGTGTGTGTTGGTGTGTGTGTGTGTGTTGCTGTGTGTGTTGCTGTGTGTGTGTGTGTGTTGCTGTGTGTGTGTGTGTGTCTATGTTGGTGTGTGTGTGTTGCTGTGTGTGTTGCTGTGTGTGTTGGTGTGTGTGTGTGTTGAGGTGTGTGTGTTTGTGTGTGTGTTGGTGTGTGTGTGTTGGTGTGTGTGTGTGTTGGTGTGTGTGTGTGTTGAGGTGTGTGTGTGTGTGTGTTGAGGTGTGTGTGTGTGTTGAGGTGTGTGTGTGTGTGTGTTGAGGTGTGTGTGTGTGTTGGTGTATGTGTGTTGGTGTGTGTGTGTTGCTGTGTGTGTGTTGGTGTGTGTGTGTGTTGCTGTGTGTGTTGCTGTGTGTGTGTGTTGCTGTGTGTGTGTTGGTGTGTGTGTGTGTTGCTGTGTGTGTGTTGCTGTGTGTGTGTTGGTGTGTGTGTGTGTGTGTTGGTGTGTGTGTTGCTGTGTGTGTGTTGCTGTGTGTGTGTGTGTTGCTGTGTGTGTGTGTGTTGCTGTGTGTGTGTGTGTTGGTGTGTGTGTGTCTATGTGTGTGTTGGTGTGTGTGTGTTGGTGTTTGTGTTGAGGTGTGTGTGTGTGTGTGTTGGTGTGTGTAGCGGGGAGCGGTTGTGTAGCTCTTAGCGCTACGCAGCGCTACAAACCTGGCGACCCGGGCCTCCCCTAGGTCGACTCGGCCTCAAACGACTACCCGGTGCGGTGTGTGTACAATCATAGCCGCTGGGGAGACAAAGGCGGTCGAGCGTGGTGCTGGCTAACAGTCTGTGAATGCTCGTCCTGCGAGCCTGTCGAACACTGACGAGCTGAATGAGAAACTGCTGCTGATGGGAATTTGAACTCCTGCACCCCCACACAGCAGCTCTGCACAGAGACCGTGCTTGTCGCACACACACACCGCTCCACACCTCACCACCATCCACACCTCACCACCATCCACACCTCACCACCATCCACACCTCACCATCATCCACACCTCACCACCATCCACACCTCACCATCATCCACACCTCACCACCATCCACACCTCACCACCATCCACACCTCACCACCATCCACACCTCACCATCATCCACACCTCACTACCATCCACACCTCACCACCATCCACACCTCACCACCATCCACACCTCACCACCATCCACACCTCACCACCATCCACACCTCACCACCATCCACACCTCACCATCATCCACACCTCACTACCATCCACACCTCACCACCATCCACACCTCACCACCATCCACACCTCACTACCATCCACACCTCACCATCATCCACACCTCACTACCATCCACACCTCACCACCATCCACACCTCACCACCATCCACACCTCACCACCATCCACACCTCACCACCATCCACACCTCACCATCATCCACACCTCACCACCATCCACACCTCACTACCATCCACACCTCACCATCATCCACACCTCACCACCATCCACACCTCACCACCATCCACACCTCACCACCATCCACCCCTCACCACCATCCACACCTCACCATCATCCACACCTCACCACCCTCCACACCTCACCACCATCCACACCTCACTACCATCCACACCTCACCACCATCCACACCTCACCACCATCCACACCTCACTACCATCCACACCTCACCACCATCCACACCTCACCACCATCCACACCTCACCACCATCCACACCTCACTACCATCCACACCTCACTACCATCCACGCCTCACCACCATCCACGCCTCACCACCATCCACACCTCACCACCATCCACGCCTCACCATCATCCACACCTCGCCACCATCCACACCTCACCACCATCCACACCTCACCACCATCCACACCTCACTACCATCCACACCTCACCACCATCCACACCTCACCACCATCCACACCTCACCATCATCCACACCTCACCACCATCCACACCTCACCACCATCCACACCTCACCACCATCCACACCTCACCACCATCCACACCTCACTACCATCCACACCTCACCACCATCCACACCTCACCATCATCCACACCTCACTACCATCCACACCTCACCACCATCCACACCTCACCACCATCCACACCTCACTACCATCCACCCCTCACCATCATCCACACCTCACCATCATCCACACCTCACCATCATCCACACCTTACTACCATTCACACCTCACTACCATCCACACCTCACCATCATCCACACCTCACCATCATCCACACCTCACCACCATCCACACCTCACTACCATCCACACCTCACCATCATCCACACCTCACTACCATCCACACCTCACCACCATCCACACCTCACCACCATCCACACCTCACTACCATCCACACCTCACTACCATCCACACCTCACCACCATCCACACCTCACCACCATCCACACCTCACCATCATCCACACCTCACCACCATCCACCCCTCACCATCATCCACACCTCACCACCATCCACACCTCACCACCATCCACACCTCACCACCATCCACCCCTCACCATCATCCACACCTCACCACCATCCACCCCTCACCATCATCCACACCTCACCACCATCCACACCTCACCACCATCCACACCTCACCACCATCCACACCTCACTACCATCCACACCTCACCATCATCCACACCTCACCACCATCCACACCTCACCACCATCCACACCTCACCATCATCCACACCTCACCACTATCCACACCTCACCACCATCCACACGTCACCACCCTCCACACCTCACCACCATCCACACCTCACCACTCCACCCTCACCACGCCACCCTCACCATACACGCTGCCAACCCCTCACAACACATCTCAACCAAATTACTTAAAAATACGTTCAAAAGTTAAATTAAGCTCAAGAAAATGAGTTAGGACACATATATTATATATATTTTATATATTTTAAAATATATTTCTATTTTTTATGTAAGTGTCCTATCTCGTTCACCTCACCGTGCAACGATTAGCTAGATTCCGCGATACGTTTTCTTGAGCTTTTTAAATATATAAAATACACACATATATAGTGTCGACGCAGCGATGTGTTGCGTGCGTCCGCTACGTTTGCAAGTGCCGGAGTCGTCGCGTGCAAGCGGCCACGGTCTGGCAGCCAGATGGAGCTGCAGCGGGGGGAGCCCTCGAAGCGACGAGTACTCGGGGCATTCACAGAAACTGAACAGAACGAATGAATGGGGACAGTGGAGAGGAGAAGCGAATAGGAAAGCGAAGCGAATAGGGTAGGGAATAGGAACGTGAATAGGAAAGTGAATAGGAGAATGAATGTGAAAGTGAATAGGGGAATGAATGTGAAAGTGAATAGGAAAATGAATGTGAAAGTGAATAGGAAAATTAATGTGGAAGTGAATAGGGGAATGAATGTGAAAGTGAATAGGAAAATTAATGTGGAAGTGAATAGGAAAATGAATGTGAAAGTGAATAGGAAAATGAATGTGAAAGTGAATGGGAGAATGAATGTGAAAGTGAATAGGAAATTTAATGTGAAAGTGAATAGGAGAATGAATGTGAAAGTGAATAGGAAATTTAATGTGAAAGTGAATAGGAGAATGAATGTGAAAGTGAATAGGAAAATGAAAGTGAATAGGAGAATGAACGTGAAAGTGAATAGGAAATTTAATGTGAAAGTGAATAGGAAAATGAATGTGAAAGTGAATAGGAGAATGAACGTGAAAGTGAATAGGAAATTTAATGTGAAAGTGAATAGGAAAATTAATGTGAAAGTGAATAGGGGAATGAATGTGAAAGTGAATAGGAAAATTAATGTGAAAGTGAATAGGAGAATGAATGTGAAAGTGAATAGGAAAATGAAAGTGAATAGGAGAATGAACGTGAAAGTGAATAGGAAATTTAATGTGAAAGTGAATAGGAAATTTAATGTGAAAGTGAATAGGAAAATGAATGTGAAAGTGAATAGGAAATTTAATGTGAAAGTGAATAGGAGAATGAATGTGAAAGTGAATAGGAAAATGAAAGTGAATAGGAGAATGAACGTGAAAGTGAATAGGAAATTTAATGTGAAAGTGAATAGGAAAATGAATGTGAAAGTGAATAGGAGAATGAATGTGAAAGTGAATAGGAAATTTAATGTGAAAGTGAATAGGAGAATGAAAGTGAATAGGAGAATGAACGTGAAAGTGAATAGGAAATTTAATGTGAAAGTGAATAGGAAAATGAAAGTGAAAGTGAATAGGAAAATGAATGTGAAAGTGAATAGGAAAATGAAAGTGAATAGGAGAATGAATGTGAAAGTGAATAGGAAATTTAATGTGAAAGTGAATAGGAAAATGAAAGTGAATAGGAGAATGAACGTGAAAGTGAATAGGAAATTTAATGTGAAAGTGAATAGGAAAATGAATGTGAAAGTGAATAGGAAAATGAATGTGAAAGTGAATGGGAGAATGAATGTGAACACAAACAGGAAAGTGAATAGGAAAGTGAAAACGGAACCGGACGCATTTCGCCAGAGGTCCAGGACACTTTACTGAGGGGAGGAGGAGGAGGAGGGGAGGAGGAGGAGGGGGGGGACCTCTAATGTTTTGTGAGTATTGGTCTGGAATGAGACGCTCTGGCACGGGTCGGCGTTAGGGGAGTGTACGGCCCGTGCGTCGGTATCGTTGAGGCGTCGTCTTACACTCGGCCACCTTTTGATACCTCGCTGCAAGCATAACAATCCTACCGTAGTAATAGGGTTTTTACCCTTTTATCTGGCACCAAAACTGACACCTTTTTACAAGGGATCATGTTTGCATTAACCACAACACTTGCGGTCAAAATGCAAACAAAAAAACACAACTCTGATAATGTATGCACTGTCCTTGAAATTGATTGGTCCACCACCCGAGACAGCTTTTCTTAGAGCCCAGTCTCACATGGTGTTGGACCAGATGACGCCAAAAGGCGCGCAACTCAAAGACAACGCACCATCAGAGTATGAGAGCTCGGGGTTAAGCATTTACATTATGAGACCTCCTTTGCCAGTAGCAAGATATAGTAATAGGTTTTTACCGTTTTATCTGTCAGTTTTGGTGCCAGATAAAAGGGTAAAAACCTATTACTATATCATCTGTAATTTTTGGTGCCAAATAAAAGGATAACATCCTATTTCTATATCATCTGTCAGTTTTGGTGCCAGATAAAAGGGTAAAAACCTATTACTATATCATCTGTAATTTTTGGTGCCAAATAAAAGGATAACATCCTATTACTATATCATCTGTCAGTTTTGGTGCCAGATAAACGGGTAACAACCTATTACTATATCATCTGTAATTTTTGGTGCCAAATAAAAGGATAACATCCTATTACTATATCATCTGTAATTTTTGGTGCCAAATAAAAGGATAAAATCCTATTACTATATCATCTGTCAGTTTTGGTGCCAGATAAAAGGGTAAAAACCTATTACTACATCATCTGTCAGTTTTGGTGCCAGATAAACGGGTAACAACCTATTACTAATATCTTGCCACTTGCAAAAGAGGTCTCATAATGTAAATACAATCCTACCGTTCACGTTTAGTCAAGGTGCGTGTGGGGGGTGGGATTGTTGTTGTTGTTGTTGGGTTGAGTGTATATTCCTCACGTTAGAATTGAGAAGGTGTAATCCCAGGAGCGCGCCGTGTTCCCTGGAGTAAAACAAACACGACCGCAGGACAGCCACACTTGGTAGTCACAAGAGTGGGAGGTGAGCGCCACATTTGTTTGTGGTTTGGACCAAGTTGGTAGTAGTTCTGTGTCCGAATTGTTGTCATTCAGCAAGGACTTGGCATACTTCTGTGCTCCCTACTTTCACCAGCTTGGTGAAGTTTGGTCACATAGGCGACCCGCATTGGCAAAAGAAGGTCTTTATCCATGTACACGTGTAGGGTGTGTACACGTGTAGGGTTTGTACACGTGTGTGTGTGTACACGTGTGTGTGTACACGTGTGTGTGTGTGTATACGTGTGTGTGTGTGTATACGTGTGTGTGTGTGTGTGTGGGGAGCGAGTGGAACACCGGGTGGCTAAAGCACAGCAAGTTGGTACAGTAGGGGGCACAGGTGGTACATCAGCCAGTCATCTCGGTCATCTCAGTCAGTCGACCCGTGGCACCTGCTGGGTCTGCCCCATGACCTCCTGCCAGCGGGCGTTCGACACTTCACGTGGCCTCAAGGTGCACTTGGCCTGGCACAAGCGTCGTGGTGACATCGCCGCCACTTAGTGGCGAATGGCGGTTGTTGTTGTTGTTGTTGGAGCGGTAGTGTAGCGGTTAGCGCGCTGTGCTACGAACCCGGCGAACCGAAATCGATTCCCGCTCACCGCCAACACCGGTGACGATTATCTGAACCGGTCCTGAGCCTCTCCTTGGTGGACTCAGCCTCAAATTAGTACCTGGTGCGGTGTGTAAGCATCGCCACAAGGGAGACAGTGACAGCCGGGCGTGGTGCTAGCCGCCCAGCCCCTCGTGTGCCGTACCGGCCTTCATCATAGCTTCTCGCTGACAGCCACAAACAAGTCTGCTGATGCTGCACGAGGGAGGGGGGAGGGGGGATCTATGTCTGTGTTGTTGTCGTGTGTGTCGTCCCAGGACTGAAAAAACGGACTAAGCTCACGTTTGGGATTAAGAGGAAAGACAAGGACTCCGAGTCCACGTGAGTCGATCGCCGTCGACATTGGGATCCCGATGGATGGAGAGCCGCTCGATGCTGGCGCCGTGACGACGACAACGACGCTGCACCGAGCGCGGCCCTCCTTAGCGAGCGGGGCCTTCCATAGCCTTCCGTAGCGAGCGGGACCCTCCGTAGCGAGCGGGGCCTTCCATAGCCCTCCGTAGCGAGCGGGACCCTCCGTAGAGAGCGGGGCCTTCCATAGCCCTCCGTAGCGAGCGGGACCCTCCGTAGAGAGCGGGGCCTTCCATAGCCCTCCGTAGCGAGCGGGACCCTCCGTAGAGAGCGGGGCCTTCCATAGCCCTCCGTAGCGAGCGGGACCCTCCGTAGAGAGCGGGGCCTTCCATAGCCCTCCGTAGCGAGCGGGACCCTCCGTAGCGAGTGGGACCCTCCGTAGCGAGCGGGGCCTGCCATAGCCCTCCGTAGCGAGTGGGACCCTCCGTAGAGAGCGGGGCCTGCCCAGGCAGCGGTAGCGGCGTATGTCGCCGATCCCCAGAGGTTCGGAGGCCAGGGGTTGCCGGATCATGTAAACTGAAACTAAACATATGAAAAATAAGAATACGTTTTACCCTTTCTGGCAATAAAACAGGAGGTGTTAAGATGTTCCAACACCAAATCGATACCTTGTGCATGGAATCAAGTTTTTGCATTAACCACACAGTACTTGCGGTGAACATGCAAACAAACATGCCCTGATAATGTGGCGTTCCCTTTGAAACTGATTGGTCTACACCAGAGACGGCCTTCCTGATGGCCCAGTCTCAGGAGTGTCACACTTACATACTGCCAAAAAAGGCCCCATGATGAAACAATGTTTTATTTGACCAGGTAAGGCCCACTGAGCTATATAGCTTCATTTTTAGAAGCGACCTGGCTCTCATAAATGATAGCCCAACGAAGTGGCTTATCACCACGTGAAAATGTACAACAGCCGAATACTTTAGACGCGTGATGTTGATTTTAAATGTGGAGGGGAAAACCAGAGGACGTGTTAGAAAAATCCACGCGACCACGGGGTGAGAGACACGCAACCTTCAATTACTGCCCGGTACAGCGTGTAAACAACAGCACTGGGGAGACAAAGGTGGTCGGGCGTGGTGCCGGCCACCCACCCACTTGTGTGCTGTTTCGGCCTTGTTGGGTGCTCGCGAACAGCACTTGCCCCCAAAAGTCTGTTGGAGACTATACGGGGGATCTTTGTCTGCATCTCTATATACTGTACATGCACCTCCGCTTAGCGCGCACGGTTGGCTACGCACGGCGCGAAAGAGATTCGGCGTACACGCACGCGCAATGTGGGTGCGGTAACCAAACGTACGCGGTGTCCGTTTCACAGCGGACATCAAAGATTCCGTGGCGTTTTTCTCAAGGTCTAAATTTGCCAAATCTTGCAAATGACTGGCAGATTTGCCACGCTGGGCAACAACCGCACGGCAACGTCACCCGCTGCTGGCAGACCGATGCCCGCTCGTTGGCCTGGTGCCGCGTCCACGCCGTGCCACACAGGGGCGGCTGCCCCTGGGGGTCCCCTGGGGCAGGGCGCTTCGAGATGTTCCCGATTGGAAGTCGCGGTGTGAATGTTTGAGTGGTGGCGATGTTTGCCGTTCACTTGCACGTGCGTGCGTGTGTGTGCGCGTGTGCGTGCGTGTTTTTCTTTCCTGTCCTCCGCCACCGACAGAGGCTCTCAGGATGCCGACCAGGTGCGAGCTCTGCACACACAACGACAACAACAACAGCAGCCACCGTTCGCCACTAAGCGGTGGTGACGTCACCACAGCGCTTGTGCCAGGCTAGGTGCACGTTGAGGCCACGTGAAGTGTCAAATGTTCCTTGGCAGGAGGTCACGGGACAGACCCAAGTGCCATAGGTTGACTGAGATCACTGGCAGATGCACCACCTGTACTCCCCACTGACACAGTTGGCATGCACATACACGGCACACGAGGGGGTGGGTGGCCAGCACCATGCCCGAACGCCTTTGTCACTCTCTCGTGGCGATGTTACATCCTAGGCTGAGTCGCCCTAGGGGAGACCCAGAACTGGTTTAGATATTAGTCACTAATGTTGGCTGTGAGCAGGAACCGAATTCGGGTAGCCAGGCTCGTAGCGCAATGCGCTAACCACTGCACCGCCACTTCTCCGTACAAATACAAAGATGCCCCATGTAGCCTGCACAGACAAGTGCTGTTACTGCATAGGGAGGCCATAGTGGTGCACGAGGGGGTGATTTTGCCAGTCCCACTGCGCCACCACTACCCACGCAGACGTACACGGCCTCGCACGCTTTCTTCCTGCACCTTCCACTTGAATTTCCCATTCTCCTCTTCTCAACGATGATTGCATTTCTCTTCTCTGTGCATTGCTCCCTGCTGCTCCCTGCTGCTCCCGCTGCTGCTGCTGCTGCTGCTCCCGCTGCTGCTGCTGCTGCTGCTGCTGCTGCTGCTCCCGCTGCTGCTGCTGCTGCTGTTGCTGCTGCACCTTCTCCACTTCCTTCTGTTGCTGCTGCATCGGCTCGACACCCAGAAGCGCTCTAACGGCGCTCCTGACGGCTTCTACACCGAGATTGACTGGCAGCGTTACGTGAGTGACAGGGAGATAGCTGCCTGGGCTGAACCATCTCTCATGCAACTATGGGGGGGTGGGCACCTGGGCTAAACCATCTCTCATGGGACTGTGGGGGGGGGGGGGTACACCCAGTTTGAACGACTGTATCGCCCATGGAAGCATCGTGGAGGGGTACACATGGGTTGGACCATCTCTCATGGAACCACGGGGGGGGGGTGATGATTCGTCTGGGTTAAACAATCACTCGTGAAACCATGCTGAACCATCTCCAATGTGACTGCATTGTTGGGGTCGGGTGAGGGAATCATTGGAGCTGAACCAACTTTGACAGAATCACAGAGGGGGCGAGGGGGGAGGGGAGAGATTACGATGTACAGGGCGCTTCAAAAACATGTGAACACTTAAATGGGACTATCGTTTTTAATGGGAAAAGAACGGATGCATACACTGTAACATGATAGCAAATGTACGTTAATAGCTTCAACAAGTCCGAGAGACTCCAATTGTTTGCCATCGTTGTCAATGCATTCCAGAAATCTCCAGATGGTCTCGACATTTATTGCGTAATTTTTGCAAATTCTCAGAAAGTATCACAAACTATTTTTGAAGCGCCCCTGTAATGGCCTCGTCCAGGGCTGACTGGTGTCGTCTCCCCTGTGTCCTCCTCCTCCACAGACGACCCCGGAAGTGGACGATGAAGGCTACAGCATCCGCCCGGAGATTGAGCTGAACGATATCCTTCCCAGAAGCCCCCGTGGTTCAGCCGCTCTCTCACAAGACGCGGCCAGTTGATCGTCTCGTCTCGTTCAGAAATGGACTTGCGGCGAGAGAAAACCTCGTAGCGCGGCGATGAAGTCGATCAATGAGAAGCTCCTTCACAAATCCGTCTCTGCGTGTAGACAAACAAAATGACGCAGCCCCATCGGCCCCACGCGCACGGCCGTTCTGGGAGGGCGCAATTTTAGCAGCATTCATTCGCATACCTGTCAACCCCTTATCAGTGCCCTACCTTATTACAGACCAATTCAGAACTCATTGATCACCCCGTGCCCTTATAAATATCAACGTTCATCCTACAAAGTTCCATCACAAGGGAGAAACTCAAAGAAATATATATTTTTTAAATGTGCCCGTATTGAAACGGCTGTACGCCGTATGGACCTGCAAACTCGCTTTCCCTGTACAAGAATACGGGGTAAAGCGTGTGGGTTGACACGGTGTGGATTCAATGCGGGCAAATCTTGGACCGGTTTCTACAATCCTCGTCAGTGCAGTCGCCTGAAGCAATGCTGCAGGCGAACTGTCAGACGTTACAGGCAGGGAAGAGGACCCTCTCACGGCGATGAATGTTTTCGTGTTTCGTTTTCTGTCCTCCCCCCGCACCTCCGATGGGCTACGGTCGGCTACGTACGGTGCGAAAGAAGTTGAAGGTACGTACATAGTCGGAGGTGCGGGCGAAGGGCAACTCGGCATGAAAAGCGGTTCTACAGAAATGATTCTAGATTTGAAGCTTTCGTGACTGCAAGGATTCATTCTCTTAGGTTCTTTCGGTAAAGTCACGTAGGTAAAAAATAATAAAAATAAAATAATAATTAATGAAAATAGCTCCATTAAATCACGACGTTTCCCCCCCCCCCAACTCATTGGCTCCTCCCTGCCCAGCACCCGATATAAAAAAACACGTGTCTTGAATAGCTCTCTTCACACGCTGCAGTGATTTTACTGGAGCAGGTACACCTGATGACGGAGGCTTGTGTTGCTTCCGAAACGTCGTGATTTAATTTAGTTTTTTTCATTTATTAATATTTTATTTTACTATTATTTTTTAACCTACGTGACTTTACCGAAAGAACCTAAGATGAGTTTGTCGATGTAGATGATTTAAAAGAGCGAGCCACCAATGAGGGTGCACGGTTTATCTCCCTCGCTCTCAATGAGCGGCCGTGTTTGGCCAGGTCGCTTGTGAATGATGAGCTAATTGCTCAGTGGGCTTTACCTGGTAAGATAATTAATAGTTTAGTTTTATTCGTGTGTATATATTTATTTTAAGGTGATGTGTTGTGCTTTCGCTACGTTGTCCCACCTGAGGAAGGACGCTTGGGTTGTGCCCGAAACGTCTTGATTTAATTCAGTTTTTCATTTATTTTATTTTTTACCCACGTGACTTTACCAAAAAAAATCAAAGGGTATGAATCCTTGCAGTCACAAAAACTTCAAGTCTAGAATCGTTTGTTTACATTTTGATAGACTTTGCACTCCTATCGTATAATTATTTGTTGTGACGTTCTGACCCCGTGACCCCAACCCGAAAAGTTTCGTAGCTCATGGCACTCATTCCTCGAGTAACAAACGAGTCATTTGATTCCGATCGAGCCGCGCCCGTTCCCACCTTGACGTCCACGGCACACCCCAAGACGAACTGCTTCTACTCGTCCAGCGACTCGGAGGAGGAAGGCCAGGGGGGGGCAAGGCCGGCGGGGGCGGCGGTGGCGGCGGCGACGGCGTCGGGGGGGGGCGGTGGGGGGCGCCGCCGTAGGAGACGCCTCTACGTGGAGATCAAGCCCCCCGAGGAGGCGGTGGGGGGGCCCCGACCCCCACGGCTGCAGCGCAGGAGCTTGAGGGCGTCCATCTGCAACATCGCCCTGCCGCCGTCGCCTGCCCGTGAGCCAACGCACGCACGCTCTCGCGCGGGATACACACAACACGCACACTCTCACGTGCACACACACACGCACGCTCTCACGGGATACACACACACACACTCTCACGTGCACACACACACGCAGGCTCTCACGGGATACACACACTCTCACGCGGGATACGCGCACACAGACGCACGCTCCCACAGCAAACATCTGTCAGTTTGCACGAAGTGGCGGTGACTGCATCGTGGCACTTGCGCCAGGCTAGGTGCAGCGTTGATGCCACGCGGGGAGTGGTGGTGGTGGTGGTGTTCACCGGGTCAGGGATCTGTATTACCGCGATTTTAAGTGCCACTTTGTTTTTGTCTCTCGTGCTGCCGCAGAGGAGAAGTCCGGTAAGCCCGGGGGTGGGGGGCTAGGGGGGGGCATGGGAGTGGGGGCTAGGGGGGTGGGGGCTAGGGGGGGGGGCATGGGAGTGGGGGGCTAGGGGGGGTGGGTAGGGTGGTGGGGCTAGGGGGGGGTAAGTAGGGGGTGGGGGCTAGGGTGGGGGGTGGGTAGGGGGGTGGGGGCTAGGGGGTGGGTGGGTAGGGGGTGGGTGGGGGGCTGGGGGGGGGTGGGTAGGGGGTGGGGGCTAGGGGGGGTGGGTAGGGGGTGGGGGCTAGGGGGCTAGGGGGGTGGGGCAGTGGGAGTGGGGGCTAGGGGGGTGGGTAGGGGGGTGGGGGCTAGGGGGGGGTAAGTAGGGGGTGGTGGGCTAGGGGGGGTGGGTAGGGGGTGGGGGGGCTAGGGGGGGGTAAGTAGGGGGTGGGGGGGCTAGGGGGGGTGGGGTAGGGGGTGGGGGCTAGGGGGTGAGGTAGGGGGTGGGGGCTAGGGGCGGTGGGGGCAGGGGGGGGGTGGGGGGTAGGGGGTGGGGGGCTAGGGGGGTGGGTAGGGAGGTGGGGGCTTAGGGGGGGGCATGGGGAGTGGGGGCTAGGTGGGGGTGGGTAGGAGGGTGGGGTGCTAGGGGGGGTAGGTGGGAGGGGTGTGGGGGCTGAGGGGGGTGGGTGGGTAGGGGGTGGGGGTGGCTAGGGGGGGTGGGTAGGGGCGGGTGGGGGGCTAGGGGGGGTGAGTGGGTAGGGGGGGTGGGGGGGCTAGGGGGGGGGTGGGTAGGGGGGTGGGGGGCTAGGGGGGGTGGGTTAGGGGGTGGGGGGGCTAGGGCTGTGCTGGATTAACGGTGACGTGACAGGGCTGGACCGACTTGTTGCTAACAATCCTTTTCCACTGGCGCATCCGAGCCGAGCCAGCAGCGTGTGGGTGCCCTCACGCTGCGGGGTGGATTTCCCTCGCCTCCGAAGCGTGGATCGCGGGCGTTGCGCCTCGTCCGTGACCCACAGCAGAGGCCCGAAGTGACTTCATTATTCATGTTTTTATTATGTTTCAATAGTAGCCTTGGTACGGAGCACTATTCAATAGTAGCCTGGTACGGAGCACTAACCGCGACGTAGGAGGGAGCTACAGAAACCCCTCGAACCTGAGTCGCGAGCGCTGTGCAAGTTGTGACTTGGCTTTTAAAACCCGTCAGCACTCGTGTGACCCGTCATGTGAATGCCAAAGGGGTTCATGTGACGGGTCGAACTCCTGCACAAACGTTCGTCAATCGCGCGTTATCCCGTGTGACATGAGACGGAGAATCCATTGGGAGCTCCCCGCGAGCGATGTACAACCCCTTCGTTGTTGGAGAACGGGGCCACAGAAGAAGTGGATATCACAAAACTGCCTCTGCGATCCCTTCCAGCGACGTCTGTTCCACGCCGCAAGCGACGATCATTTTCACACTCGCTCTGCCGCCGAGAGTTACGTGATTGCCGCGTGACGTTCAAGCCGAGAACTTTCATTCTCGGAGCTGAAATCGTCGTCAAATCAGGCGCCGAGCCAGATTTAAGGGGGGGACCGGGTTATTTTGTGGCCGGGTTGAGACCATCAGCTGTCTGTGCTCGAGAAGCCGGTTTAATCACAGGCAGCTCTCTGAACTCTGACCTCTGAGCCACCCGGCCATCAGCAACACCGTTAAACAAGCAAAATACACGATGATTGCACGGCTGCCTCGGTGCATTGTGGGCAAATGCTATGCCGCCGTGAGCTGGGTGAATAATGCCGCTCCGTTTTCTGTTCATTCTATGTTGCTCGTTGTCTAAACACAGAGGCGCAACCCGGTGAGTTTGCTCGCGCGCACGCGCACGCGTGTGTGAACACACGTGCGTGTGTGTGTATACCGTGTGTGTGCTGCTTGCGTGTGTGTCTGGCGTGTATGGTGCCGAGCTTGGTGCTGGCAACCCCCTTACCCCCCCTCGTGTGCCGTGTCGGCCTTCATAGGTTCTGCCGCTAGCTCGCAGCACTTGCCCAACAGAGTCTGTAAAGACGATAGGCGGCATCTTTGTCGTAAGTGCATATTTAGACGCAGTATGTGGGGAGTGGTGGCACAGTGGTTAGCGCGCCACCATCGGAACCCCCACGACCTGGGTTCGATTTACGGCGACGGCTAACGTCGGAGGCGCGTGATATTTGAATGGGTGTTGTCTTTTTTGGTGATTTTAAAGCTTCTTGGCTCACAGGGTAATTCAAAATAAGTTACTGCTAAACTGCTGTGCTTTCCCCTATGTCGACCTGGCCTTAATTGGCAACCTGGTCGGGGTCTATGACAACGGCACTGGGGAGACAAAGGTGGCCGAGCTTGGCGTCTCCGCCACCACACACCAGTGACAATATCTGAAACCAGTCATGGGCCTCCCCTAGGTCGACTCGGCCTCAAATGAGTGGCTGGTTTGGTGTGTAAACATCGCCACTGTGAAGACAAAGGCGTGGTGTTGGCCACCAGCCCCCTCGTCTGCCGTGCCGGCTTTGATAGGTGTCGCTAATCAGCACTTGCCCCGACAGTCTGTATGACCACAGGGGAATCTTTGTCTTTGTTACATACTAAAATATTCATATATTTACCAGCTAAGGCCCGCTAAGCTCTACAGCTCTTTTTCATAAGCGACCTGGCCACAAATGATAGCTCAACGAAGTGGCTTATCGCGTGGAAGTCGGTAACAGCCAATTACTCTAAATGCATGTTTCTAAATGTGGAGGGAAAAATCGGAAGAGCCCGTGAGAAAAATCCACGCGACCACGGGGAGAGAGATAACACACAACCTCCAAATATACAGGAGTCGGGGTTGGGATCGCGAACCCACATCCCACAGATGAGGTAGTTAACATTTTGCCACCGTGGCACCCTTGTTCATGCCATAATTCCATCACGTAACGTTAGCATGTACTTTGCATTCAATTTAAAAAAGTTAAGATTCTTACGCGTGCGATTCTTTTGCATGTATCGCGAGCACAAGAATCGACGCGGATCGACAAATTGAATTGGTGCAATCGCGAAACATCCTGTCGTCGTACAGCAGTCTCAACACGTTGCTCGGTCACGCTGTGTGGCCTTCAATGGAAAACAAATATATAAAAGTCGACGTTTTGGGCAATGGTCCTTTTTCATAGCACGTAAACAGAGAGGCCAGTTCATTAGAGATGGAGACCGAGGTTCTCATACAGGCTGGTCCCTGGGTTTGATCTGCCACGAAGCTCATGACCGCGTCCACTGCACAAACCGTGGCAGTAGATGCACAAATGGAATTTTTTTTTAAATCTCCAGTAATAGTGTGCGACTGGCGATCCAGAACAGGCCATACAACGTATAACGACGCAATGCCCCCATCTACAAATACGAGGGAGATATCACAGCGATACCACTCCGCTACTGCTAACACTGTTGCCTGGGCTTGTCCACCTGAACGTGAAATTGTAGTCGTTGTTCTGCATCTACATCAGCCGCAGTACGAAAGACGAAGAAGATCATAGGCTCGCCCACGATGTAGTTCACTGATATCAATTGTGATTTATGAACACTCATTCATTGTCCGATAAACACCTTGGTATGTAGAGGACAGCAGAGCTTGGGAAATTGTTGGTGCTGGTTCACAGCCTGGCTGGTTTCGATTTAAAGCTTTCGTGACTGCAGGGATTCATCTTCTTGGTTCTTTCGGTAAAGTCACGTAGAAGGGAAGTAATAAAATAATAAAAATAAAACATCATAAAATAATTCTCACGACGTTTCGGCCACAACGATTCAGACGCTGTCTTTCCGACAGACGTGTTCTCCACCTGAGGACGGCTGCTTGCGTTGTGGCCGAAACGTCGTGAAAATCATTTTATTGTTTTATTTTTATTATTTTATTATTTCCCTTCTACGTGACTTTAGCCTGGCTGGTATTTTCCCCGCCCGTCTGGGCGTTCTCCTCACACCTCTGAGTCATCTTCTCTCTCTCCGTTTGACATCGAGCGAATGAGTATATAGTATTGTGTGGTGGCGGTGTGGCTATACAAGTTTAAAACGTTCAGAATCAGAATTTGTATTTAGGCTGGAGGAATCCGATGAGCTATGAAGCTCTTTTTCACACATGTCCAGTAATGGCAGGTCAGCAATGATTATCCTTGTTGTTGTACTTGTGTGTCTATACTTAAGAAGCCTCGGTCTGTGATGATTACCTCGCCTGGTATACAGGAGGTCGTAGGTTCGATCCTGACCCTGACGCCTGCTGCTGTATATTTGGAGTTTGCGTGTCTCTCTCTCTCTCCCCGTGGTCGCGTGGATTTTTCTCCAGGTCTTCCGGTTTTTCCCTCCGCATTTAGAATCAACGCCACACGTTTAGAGTCTTTGGCTGCTGTAAATATCCACTTGATGATGAGCGACTTCGTTGAGCTATCATTTGTGATAGCCAAGTTGCTTCTGAAAAAGAGCAACTATATAGCCCAGTGGGCCTGAGCCGGTAAAATCAAAATAGTGTAATTTAACTAGTTTTAGTTGAATTCCTAAAACGTGTGTTAATTCTCTTTGCAGGTTGCACTCAAGAAAGGGGCAGCGCACAGTAAGTTTTCACGTTCACTAAAATTGGATTTCACACTTGAATTCACCCGTCAAATCCTTCCACGCGCGTTTCTCACACGCGCTGTGCCATGGTGTTGACACGCTACCCTGTGGTGTTGATACGCCACCCTGAGTTCGATTCCCTGCAGTGGTTATCACAACCGTAGCTAGTGGCAATCTGAACCCTTCCTGGCGATCACCGACCCACCCACCCACACCCCCCCTTCACCAACCCACACTGACCAGCGTGGTGAAGTATGGTCCAACAGCCCCCGTGACCAACACAGCGTCGCGAGGCCCTCATCCAGCAGTGGATTGACAAGGCGCTGCTACTCGTTACTTGCACTTGCCCCAGTCTCTTCGAGGCTATACAGGGGAGCTTTGGATTGGCCACATTACAACCGTGTCCATCCAGTGCTCGCCGAGCTGCAATGGCTTCTGGTTGCCGAACGAATCCGTTATACGGTGGCACTCGTTGCACACACAGTGCTCGCCACGAATGAACCACAATACCTTGCTGATGTCGTCGAGAAGCATGAACCGCCACGCACCTTCGGCTCATCCTCGCAGCGGCTTTTGGCTAGCCTTCGAACAAAGACGGTCACCGGGTCGCGCGCTTTCAGATGTGCTTCCCGCGGCCGTCTGGAACGCGCTTGCTTCCGATATTAGGAAGCCACTGGAGCTATGCACTTTTAAATCGTCACCTAGATTGACAAACTCATTTCCTTAGAACCACTTTTTGTGTTTAGTTGACCTTCCCCCCCCCCCCGCACCTCCGACGATCGCAGTCGCCTACGTACGGTGCGAAAGAAGTTCAGCGCACATACGCACGTCACTACGCTACCAGCCGGCCGCTTTGACGAAAGGATTCCTGTCTCGCGCACGCGTGCGCGTTTCATTCGCAGACGAAGACATCGTGAGGCAGAGGCGCTCCACGCCCACCCCACCGCCGCTCGCGTGAGTGACTCTCTCTCTCGCCTGCGCCTCTGCGCGGCCGCTCTCCGGCGCGTTATCGTCCGGTTGTACCGTACGCTTGTTGTCGACCAGACGTGGGAGTTAATTCCCTCGTCTGGTATGCAGGAGGTCGTGGGTTCGATCCCAACCCTGACGCCTGCTGGATATTTGGAGTTTGCGTGTCTCTCTCTCTCCCTGTGGTCGTGTGGATTTTTCTCCGGGTCCTCCGGTATTTAGAGTATTTGGCTGCTATAAATTTCCACGTGACGAGCCACTTCGTTGAGCTATCATTTGTGGCCAGGTCGCTTTTGAAAAAGAGCTACATAGCTCAGTGGGCCTTACCCTGGTAAAATAAAAAAACATCTTTATAGTTTAGGAATCGTCACACTTTAGCCCACCGCCGCACGTCGCCTGCCGCCGATCGCAGGCTAACTGGGAACTAATTGACGCTGCCGGGTGGACAGAGGCGGAGGGGATTTGAGAAATCATGCGCCGCCGTTCCATCGACCGCCGTGCCGCATCGGAAACGTGGAATCACACCGGCGACTTCTGGGTCGCTGGTCCGGCTTGCCGGCTGTTACGCCGCGGTAGCGTCGGCCGAATCGGCGGTTGGAAACGTCCTTGTGCCGTGCGGCTCTCTGACGCGTTGCCGGGCCGCGCCGCGCCGCGATGCCGTTCGGCACAGAGTCCAACATTTCGCTTTACGTCACGATTACGTCGTGTTTGTTTGGGGGGGGGGGGGGTAAAGAAGCCGGAGAAATATTTCAAGAACAAAAAATGGAACGCGCGCGCCGCACGCGCGTGTTTACGGTTGACCCCGTTGCTCGTTCTTATTTCGTGCGAAGTCACGTGATTCGGCGGGGGGGCCAATCGTGTGAGCAGGATGAGTTTGGTAGGTTCGCGTGGAGAAAGGGCACTGGCGCAAGATCAACGTCTGCGTTAAAATGGGGAAGTCGCGACAAAAAACGGCCCACGCAGTTGCGTAAAGCTCTCACATTTGAGAGGAACACCACAAACAAAGATAAAGATCCCCCGTGTAGCCTTAGCAGACTGTTGGGGCAAGTGCTGTTAGCGAGCACCTATGAAGGCCGGCACGGCACACGAGGGGGTGGGTGGCCAACACCACGCCCGGCCGCCTTTGTCTCCCCAGTGTCGATGTTTACACCGCAGCAAGTACTCATTTGAGGCTGAGTCGACCTAGGGGAGGCCCAGGACCGGTTTTCAGATAATCGTCACCGGTGTTGGCCGTGAGCGGGAATCAAACTCGGGTCGCCGGGTTCGTAGCGCAGCGTAGCGCTAACCGCAACGCCATCGCTCCCGACTTTTGAAAGGAACTCCACCAACCTGCACTGACTGACCAGCATGGTGAAGTATGGTCGAACAACCCCCATGGCTGACTCGCACGGTATGGGGAGGCCATCATCCAGCAGTGGATTGGTAACAGGGCTTACTTTATATTCTAGGTTCTTTCGGTAAAGTCACGTAGAAGGGAAATAATAAAATAATAAAAATAAAACAAAAAAATAATTCTCACGACGTTTCGGCCACAACGATTCAGACGCTGTCTTTCCGACAGACCTGTTCTTCACCTGAGGACGGCTGCTTGCGTTGTGGCCGAAACGTCGTGAGAATTATTTTAATATGTTTTATTTTTATTATTTTATCATTTCCCTTCTACGTGACTTTACCGAAAGAACCAAGAATGTGAATCCCTGCGGTCACGAAAGCTTTAAATCAGGGCTTACCTTATTATTCTTATTTTGCTTATTCATAAAGGTTTTTTGGGTTAGAGCGCGTAAATCTAAATGTGTCGTTTTTCCCGCCACCACCCGACACAGCCAATTCGTAAAGTTTGTCACGTAAACAGAACGAGCCAATTACAGTAGTTACTACTTCAGCACGAACCGGTTGTGTTGGAGAGTAAACCCACTAGAACATTTACAATTAGAGTACCCTGACCTTTCGTACTCACGTTTTTCTTTACGGGACGAACCTTACGAATTGGCTGTGTCGGGTGGGTGGCAGTTTTAACGCGACAATTGTATTTACGCGATCGAACCCAAAAAAAAACATTTTCATTGTGGGTAACAGAGGTGTGGACTCGAGTCATGTGACTTGGACTCGAGTCAGACTCGAGTCATGAATTTGATGACTTGCGACTCGACTTGGACTTGCATAACAATGACTTTGTCCCACCTATGAGATGTGGACTCGAGTCATGTGACTTGGACTCGAGTCAGACTCGAGTCATGAATTTGATGACTTGCGACTCGACTTGGACTTGCATAACAATGACTTTGTCCCACCTCTGGTGGGTAATATTGGTCGCGCAAGCCTCTCCTACCGCACGTTAAACTGTTTCTTTTGCTTCTAGATTTGAAGCTTTCGTGAATGCAAGGATTCATACTCTTAGTTCTTTCGGTAAAGTCACGTAGGAAAAAAATGAAATTAAAATTAATAAAACTAAAACAATAAAAATCACCCCCTTAACCACTATATAAGGTACAGATATTTTGCTGTGACAGTTTCACCTGAAGACGGAAGCTTGTGTTGCCTCCGAAACGTCGTGATTTTTATTGTTTTATTTTTATTAATTTTAATTTCATTTTTTTCCTACGTGACTTTACCGAAAGAACTAAGAGTGTTTATTTTGCCTCGTTACCCAGGAGAGAGCCTCGCAGAACTGTCCTCCTGCCAAGTTTTTTTTTCAGAGTAAGGGTGGCCCATGATTGCCATGTGCAATCGCATTTCTCCGTAATTTGCGGTGTGATTTTCCAAACAGGGCGACTCTTGCGAATGACTTGGCAGGATATATATATTTTTTTATTATGAAACAATGGCCTGGTATAAAACGCGAGAGCGACGGGGAGGGTGAGTTACAGGCATCCCAACAAACGATAAAACCGAGGGCAGATTCGAGATGTTAAATACCTCGCCTGGTATGCAGGAGGTAGTTGGTTTGTATATTCGGAATTTGCATGTCCGTCTGTCTCTCTCCCCATAGTGGAGTGGATTTTTCTCCGGGTCCTTCGGTTTTTCCCTCCACATATAGAATCGACGTCACGCGTTGAGGGTGTTTGGCTGCTATAAATGTCCACGTGACGATGATAAGCCACTTCGTTGAGCTGTCGTTTGCGATAGCCACGTCGCATCTCAAAGAGATCTACATTGCTCAATGGGCCTTACCTGGTAAAATGAAAATAGTTTAATAGCAGTTTAAAAAAAATGGTTGAATAGTTTTTGAAACCAAGACCAGCATCCCCCACTTGCAACGGAATAGGAAAGGTGATTGGTCTCACTACCGCACTACTCGCATAGGGCAACGATCTTTGACGTGGTCTTCATTTAGGGAGGGAGGGGGGGGGGTGGGGAACATGAGGAACAAAGGGACGTCACGGGATCTTTTTAACGCAAATCAGGCGGCCGCGCGTTACGGCTAATACACACCACCGCGGTGATAACCAGGGCGGCCGCCCGAGTCGAACCGCGAACCTCCGCAACAGCGGAGCGCCGTCCCCGCACCGTCACAAGCGACGAGGCCGCGCGCTCGGACAGCTCTCGCGTCGGGAGTCCCGCCAGGACGGCCTTTTAGAAGCAACGCGGCCGCTCCCAGAGACGCTCGCCGCAACAAGCACCTAGACTGGGCCTCGCCGTCGGTCACGCTTGTGCCCTCTCTTCCGCCCTTGTTGACGTTTACAAATTCTTTTGTCAAGGCGCTCTTCCCCCCCTCCATCCCAGCTTAAATAGTCGCTCCAAGCCTGGGGTGTGTCATTCAGACTCTGTCTTCTCGACAGACCTGTTCTCCACCTGAGGACGGCTGCTTGCGTTGTCGCCGAAACGTCGTGAGAATTGTATTTTATGATGTTTTATTTTTATTATTTTCATTCTACGTGACTTTACCGAAAGAACCAAGAAGATGAATCCCTGCAGTCATGAAAGCTTTAAATCGACGTTTACATCCTCCGCGTCTTATGCCTGCCCCCTGCCCCCCGCCCCCCCCACGCTGCTGGCCCCTCCCTTCCGTCCCACAATGCTGTTGCCGCAGCGTCGCCGCGATGACGGCCAATCAGCTCTTCCCGTCGGACCCGCTGTTCGGGCCGCCCCTGGAGGCGATCCCGCAAGCCTTCGCGACGGAAGGTTTGTGACGACGAGCGAACAGACCGCACCAAACACGCCGTCCGTCGCCGGCCACGCTCAACCCGCTGCTGGATATGAAGGCCTCCCCAGGCCATCGCCGCCGCTCACGGCTCTGCGATGGAGCGATCCACCGGGCACCTGCGCACACGATGATTTGGTCGCTCCATCTCTCTAGGTCCACGTCCGCTTGGCTTCGTTCCATTCCTATAGTGATGAAGGCCATTATTTATGTGCCTATGGACTGCCAGTCCAGTGGGCTGACCACAGCAGCATCTCTGTTGTACAGGTTTCCCCCGCTCTATGCGGGTTCGGTTTGTGCGATTTCACGCTGGCAATATGCGGCTTGCCTAATTCCTACCCAAAAATTCGCTGCGCTACGCAGTTTAAATCGTGGCGTGGGACAGCTTTGTCTATGTAGTGTACGCGCCACTCGGCAGGCAGCCGTCTCGTGGGTTGGGTGGCTAGTTCCCTCCGTGCTACGCGATGGACACCTCCAGTGTATTATTGTCTTTTGTCTTGTGACCCTCCCCCACCACCACCCCCTCCCTGTGTCCACCTGTTGTCTGATGAAGCTGGCAACAGCCAGTCTGATATTTGGGGGGCCAGACCTCCGCAAGCCCCCCCGGAGGGCACGGCCACCCCACAAACGCCCCCGCAGCCGGGGTCCCCTCCCCGGCCGCCGGCATCGCCGCCGCCGCCGCCGCCGGACGGGGGGCCCCCCGCGGATGACGGCCCCCCCGCGTCTCCCGTGGCGGTGGGGGGCGGCGGCCCCCAGGAGGCCCCCATCATCACGGCGGCGGGGGGAGGGGCGCCCTCCCTCGGCGGGGACGAGGCGCCGACGAGGTCGAGCGAGACGCCGACGGAGACCGACGGAGGTGACGAACGTGGTGACGCTCCGTCTGCGGTGGACTCGCTCTCGGGCGCGTTCTGTTCTTTGGCTGCCGCTCCATCGGCAGTCTTTGCTGTCCGCCGCCGTCGCCCGTCCCGTTGACAAAAGTCTTTGTGCTGTACGGTGTGTGTTGAACTTCTTTCGCGCCGTACGTAGCCCAACCGTGCTTATCGGAGGTGCGAGAGAAGGACGACAAACTAAGCAAAAAAGCAGTTTTGAAGGAATTAGTTTTCATTCTAGACAACTTAAAAGTGCACAGCTCCAGTGGCTTCCTAATATCGGAAGGAAGAGCGTTCCAGACGGCCGCAGAAGCGAATCCGAATGTGTGCGATGCGGTGACCGTCTTTGTTCGATGGGCAGCCAGAAGCCGCTGCGAGAAACCCGCTTTTATTCACCCCTTTCCATTCCAATCACGCACGGAACGGAATCGGTGAAAACCTGACATAAAATAAATTTATCGGTCCGTCTTCAGGTACTGAGGCTCCCGCAAGGCCGTGCGGGAGGGCGTGTGGCACAGTTTGGTGCCAGCTATCGTAGAGTGCAGTTTTCTGCGGTGAGTGCAATGTCTTAAAAAATAACGGCGCTAGGCCTGAATAAAATTAAGGCTGAACCGCTCGCGCGTTCCGAGATTCAGCGGTGAACGGGACACCCCGCAACTTGCAGACGTCTCGGAACGTGAAAGGGTCAACAGTGAATACGATGGCCCTCACGTGCATAAGCACCAATAATCCGCGTGTCCCGCTTTTTTTTATTCTTAAGCTGCGGGGAAGATTTATTTTGCAATTCTAACATCGTCACGCGCCACCCACCCCCCCTTGTGTGCCGTGCCGGCCTCGCCAAACGGCACTTGCCCCGAGAGCGTTTCGAGGCTATCGAGGGAGGTGGGGAATCTTTGTCTTTTTAAATGTTTTGCCCTCCCCTCCCCCCACCAGGCGCCGCGGACGAACCCCCGTCCCCCGACGAGGCCCAGCGGACGGCAACGGCGGAGCCTGGCACGTCACCCAGCGAGCCGGAGGGCAAGGCGGAGACACCCCCGGCATTGGGCGGCGTCGCCACGAACCCCGAGGGCCCGACGGCCGCGGCGGCATCACCGCGGCCGCCCGGGGAGGCCGCCGGCGCGGAGGGAACGGCGGCGGCAGAGCCGGCGCTGGCGGCAGAGGCGGGCGGGCCCACGAGAGACTCGGAGGCCACGCCCGCCGGTGGGCCGCGCGTGCACGCAGCTGCTGGGCCGCGTTTGCCGACGGAGGAATGAGTTGGGAGTGAGGGGTGAAGGAGCAGCCCTGCGATTGGCTGCTCATGCCACTGCTGGCAGAAGCTCCTCCACTAGACGGAGCTCGAGAGAGAGAGGGAGGGAGAGGGGTGCCACGATGGCTAGGGGATGTTGACTACCTCACCTGGTCTGCAGGTGAGGTAGTCAACATGGAGCCTTCACGCGGGTTCCCGGAGCATCCCGGCCAGCCCCCCCGCCCATTACCTTTGGCCCAGATTGGATGTTGTTTTAGCGGTGCCTGTAGCCGTGCTTCTCTTTTCTAACCAGCAGGTGTCATCATGTCATTACATATGTATACGCGGGTCTAAGTATACGCGTGTGTATGTAAACGCGCGTGTTTGTATATGCCTGTCTGTGTACGTGTGTATGTAAACGCGTGTGTATGTTTGTGCGTGTGTATAGAGCCCCAGATCGTGGTGCAGTCTCCCGTGGCTCCGCCCACAATGGCGGACTCCGCTCCGGCCTCGCCCCTCCCCCTGTCAATCAGGCAGAAGATCCCGCCCACGAAGCTCTACTCTGACATTCAGAAGGTAACCGGGCAGAACGTAACCCCGAACTCAACACGTTCGCCAACACCACTGTGGGACAAAATATATATAACAGGCGACAGTGTTAGCGATTGTGTGTACGTATGTGTAGTGGGTTCGAACTAGGTGCACACATACACAGCTTGGAGGCAACACCATTAATTAGAATGGTAAGTAATATAACACTGTACATGAGGTGGTGACCACCTTCCTCAACTCACTAACACTCTGGAACACGACACAGAGGGGACCAGGCAGGCAACGGGCTGCCTGGGTCACGGACGACGACCCGGAGACTTGAGGACTGATGATGTCGTCTTCACTTCGGGATTGAACAGCCTCGCTCTGCGTTCACACCCCGCTTATAACCGCTCCAGCGTGGCCGGCACCACCCAGGCCACGCATCCCTTCCCCAACCTCTGGGAAGGTCCGGGTCCTCTACCACGTGACCCCCCAGGCTCCCCCTTGGGGCCCCCAGCCCTCGTACGGGCCGACAAAGTAGTGGCGTCCTATGTCACTACGTATGTACTGTGCGTGCGTATGAGGAGCGGGTTGCACTACTAACCCGGCGACCCGAGTTCTATTCCCGCTTACGGCCAACGCCGATGACGATTTTCTGAACCGGTCGACTCAGCCTCAAATGAGTACCTGGTGCAATGCGTAAAGATCGCCACCCGGGAGACAAATGCGGTCGAGCGTGGTGCTGGCCACCCGCCCCGCTCGTGTGCCGTGCCGGCCTTCGTAGGTGCTGCTCCACTAACAGCACTTGCCCCAACAGCCTGTTTGGGTCATACGGAGGATCTTTGTCTGTTGTGTGTGCGAGCAGCGCCCGTTCAGCCCCCCCCCTGGGCTCGCACCCCTCGCCAGGGCCGAAAGCACCTCATCCATCTCCTCCAACGCGTCTGCCAGCAACGCCACCACTCCCACCGTCGGTGAGACCACACGCCCACACGCCTACACACCTACACACACCTACACACCCGCACGCCTACACACCCGCCTACACGCCCGCACGCCCGCCCACTCGCTCCTTCACCCTCTCGCATGGATCTGCCAATAGAGGGTGCTAATTGCTAAAGAGACAATACTGCAATTTCGGCTGAGTTCTCATGGGCAAGTTTCAAATTTGGCAAGTTTTGATCGTGACGACGGCACGCACGACGGTGGGCCTCCTCTTCGCGAACGACATCACGGGATCTGTGAGTGCCGCAGACTGCGCGTTGTACGGTATCACGGTGAGTACCGCAGTAATAATCAGGGCGGCCGCTGGACTCGAACCTCTGCAATAACAGCGAGGCCATGTGATCGCTTATTGACCACGTGACGACACGCATGTGAGGACGCACACACGCACATCCTGCTGTCACCCGGCACACTTCCTCCAAGTACAATGCCGATCTGGTAGCGCCTTCTGCACCAGCGCACTTTAATATTTAGTCCATTTCTATTTTTACCACCCCAAGCAATTTGAACTCATTTTGCGCATCTTGAATCGGTCTCGCGCTTCGCTCTCGTGTTGCTCAATTATTCTCGCCCCGCTTTGCCGATTCGGTACGAGCGCTCAACTTCTTTTGCACCGTACTAAATCCGAGGATGGGTGCCACTGTACACGAATACAGCAATACCCCGATGCACGTCTCCCCCTTTTACGGCGTTTCGCAAATACCTCGTCACTTCCTTAACACCGCTCCCAGACTTGGGTCTCCTCAACACGCACAGCGTCATCGACCATTCTTTCTCGCTATCTGTTGCCTCTCAGCCTTCGCCTCCACTACCTTACTTCCCTGTGTATCGCTTTGATTGACGTCGTTTCGATATTCACCGTCGCACCTTTCAGGAACGCATCCCCGACCTAAACCGGGGAGGGTATTACCGCAAGTGAAGCTTCAGTGTTTTTTGGATCAACACTCTCTTTCCAATTTGTTATTTTTAGCGTAAACCATCAACAGCTGTGCATCCCGTCCCACTCTGTCGCTACACACAGTTTGCTTGGGATCCCCTCTGCGTCTGCGCCTCTAGCCCAGCATTCTTCAGTGCAAGGCCCACGGGCCACTGGCGGCCACTGGCGGCCACTGGCGGCCCCTGGTGGCCTTTAGTGCGGCCCCTGACGGCACCCTATCTTCGTCGTGTTGCTGCCAAACCCCGGTGGTTTTAAACGCGTGGCGGCCCTCGCACTGACCATGTCTTATCGGCGAAAGTGCCCCCCCCCTCGGACAACGAGCGAAGAACGATGTCACCGTCCGTGGGAGCGATCTCTGGGCCTTCGATTCCGCGATGCAGCTGCATCGTGGAACTCTCCGACGAAGGGCCGACAAGGGGGAGTCCGGTTTCGGTTTGGGATCTTCAGTGCCTTTTTCGCCGAAAGACGTTGTTGCCCTCTTTAGAAGGCGTTTCCTATTTTTTTCACTCGCCCACTTTCTACTCAACCCCACCCCCATCGCCATTGATGCAAAGCCGCTTGGAGATTTTAAGGAAAGGCTGTTATTCAAGCTGTGATGATCATTATTATTTCTATTATTCTTGTACCACGACTCTTGTGCGTATCGACCGTAATGATGATTTTTTTTTTTACTCCTGTCGAGAAACCGATAACCGGGAGGTCGTGGGTTCGATCCCGACCCTAACGCCTGCTGTATATTTTGAGTTTGCATGTTCTCCCTGTGGTCGCGTGGCTTTTTCTCCAGGTTCTCCGGTCTTTCCCTCCACATTTATAAATGTCCACATGGTCAAAAGCCACCACTTCGTTGAGCTATCATTTATGATAGCCAGGCCGCTTCTGAAAAATAGGCTATGTAGCTCAGTGGGCCTTATCGGGTAAAATAAAATAAATACAGTTTGTAGTTTTATGTATGTTGAACTCTTTTCGCACAGTACGTAGCACAAGCGTGCTAACCGCCTCTGCCTCTGGCCCCCCCATGCGTTTGGAGTATTAGGCTGATATAAATTTCCACGCGATAACCCACTTCGTTGAGCTATCATTTGTGATGGGTTGGTTCTGAAAAAAAAATCCCACAGCGCGGGGGGTGCTGCCTTACCTGGGAAAAAATTAAAAAGTGTTTTTTTAGTTTCTCTCTAAACTCGTAGGGCTTCAGTTTTAACGGGCAGCTGAATGAAACCAGGTGGCGTGACCGAGAAAGTGGCACAGGTGACTTTGAGCGGCACGCGAACGCGCTGAACTCCGAGTAATGTTGTTTTGACCCCGGGCTCGTTTCGTACATCGCGTGCGCAATTTTGTTTTGACTCCACATAATTTTTTAAATCATTTTACCCCCCCTCCCTTTGGTTTTTACACACGCACGTTGTCACAAACACACACACACACACATCCCACTTGCATGTTCACCACACGTTGTGCGCGACATGCATACACGCCTTCACACGCGCAAATACATGGGCGCGGGAACCCACGCAATCGCTTATCCACATGCACACGCTCGCACGTTCACACATGTACACACGCTCACGCACACACGCACGTACACGCACGTACACGCACGCATGTACACACGCTCGCACGTACGCACACTCGTACACACACTCGCACGTACGCATGCTCGTACACACAACCTCCTCATCAGAAGACGACCTCGGTAGAGGTCGCGCCACGCCCTGCCGTCAACAGAGCAGCAGCAGCAGCAGCAGCAGCGTGTCGTCTGGTAGGGCTTTGGGGGGGGGGTGTTTAGTTTGTTGTCCTTCCCATCTGAACCAGACTGAGAGCTTCCGGCGGAGAGTCCCACAGTGCGGGTGTCACGTGAGAGAAGGCCCAGAGAGACCCACAGTGCGGGTGTCACGTGAGAGAAGGCCCAGAGAGTCCCACAGTGCGGGTGTCACGTGAGAGAAGGCCCAGAGAGTCCCACAGTGCGGGTGGCACGTGAGAGAAGGCCCAGAGAGACCCACAGTGCGGGTGTCACGTGAGAGAAGGCCCAGAGAGTCCCACAGTGCGGGTGTCACGTGAGAGAAGGCCCAGAGAGTCCCACAGTGCGGGTGTCACGTGAGAGAAGGCCCAGAGAGTCCCACAGTGCGGGTGGCACGTGAGAGAAGGCCCAGAGAGACCCACAGTGCGGGTGTCACGTGAGAGAAGGCCCAGAGAGTCCCACAGTGCGGGTGTCACGTGAGAGAAGGCCCAGAGAGTCCCACAGTGCGGGTGACACGTGAGAGAAGGCCCAAAGAATCTCACAGTGCGTGTGCTATGGAAGGGAAGGCCCAGAGATCGCTGCCCATGGGCTTGAGTTTCGTTCTGTGGGGATGCATAAGAGGCGATCTGGGTCCCGCCGGCGTTGTGGTTCTCATTGAAACGAGGGGTCGCAGCGGCTCCCAGATGTACCCAGGTGGGGTGGGAGGGGGGGTTTAGTGTTTTTTTGCGTGACGAGGGGAGAGCTCGCGAGGGCGGCGCACGCTCTTTGATTCTGCGCAAGTCGACCCCGTGTCCGAAAATCGGCTAAAAAGAGGAATAAAAGAGAAACGCAGCGGGGAAAGAGAAATCACACCGGGGCAGAGCAACCGCGTTGCCGCGCGAATTTAAATCGTCGTCACGGAGCCAAATTACACGGAGCGTAATTTGGCTCCGTGAAATTACCCGCAAAACGACAACACTCCTGTGCTCGGCCACCGTGCTGGATTAATGAATCGTACTCATCGGGACGTGACGCTGCCAGCCGGAACAGCCTTTCTCTCTCCGCGACCTTCGGCTGCTGACTCTAATCCCTTGACCCCTTGAACTCTGCTGCCCTCTTGCCCCTTCTGCTCCCACGCCCCTCCGCCACACACCCCCGCTGACCTCTGAACCTACATGCTCCCCTAACCCCCCCACCTTCTCCCCCACCCCGTACCCCCACTGACCTCTGAACCTACACGCTCCCCTAACCCCCACCTCCCCCACCCCGTACCCCCACTGACCTCTGAACCTACACGCTCCCCTAACCCCAACCTTCTCACCCGCCACACACCCCCGCTGACCTCTGAACCTACATGCTCCCCTAACCCCCACCTTCTCTCCACCCCTTTCCCTGATCCCCACTGCTCTGCCAGACTTTGATCAGCTCAAGATGGTTTGGTTTGACAGGGGGAAGTTTTATTTCACCTTTGAGGGTAAGTGTCAGGGCGGGGAGGGCACGCACGGGGGGGGGGGGGGGTGTAAAGGGGGCATTAGGCAGGAGCGACCCCGACGCATGGGTGCATGAGTCTCGACGCTTGACCTCTGCATGGCTTTAGGTGACCCACCCCACCTGCGTCAATAGCATGCGCGCGTGGTGTGTGTGTGTAGCCTCGCTTGTTCTGTCTCGTTGGCATGGTCCGTGTCGTTCGGGCCGACCCATTTGTAACTGTGCGTATTAAACGTACGGCCTTGTTTGTAATGTATGGTCCCGTTGGTGTTGTCTTGTTCTCTCTGATATCGTCCGTGTTGTTCGTACTGTCTTGTCTTGTACTATCCGTACAGTCTGCTCATCGCTCTGCCCCGGCTGCGCTGACCATCTCAGCTGTGCGGTCCGTCTCGTCGGTACTGCCGGTATCATCTCTGCTGCCCGCGCGATGCGTACCGCCTTGCTCGTTCATCCCCACCATTCACTAAGGACGGAGGCGATCGCGGGCCATTTTCTGGGTTTTAAAACAATCGATTGCTGCCCGTGCCTGCATCGTGAGCGTCAACGAGTCGATTGTGATCTCTGAATCATCGTGTGGCGTGGCGGTTGTTGGTGGCGGTTGTTGGTGGCGGTTGTTGGTGGCGGTTGTTGATGGCGGTTGTTGGTGGCGGTTGTTGGTGGCTGTTGTTGATGGCGGTTGTTGGTGGCGGTTGTTGGTGGCGGTTGTTGGTGGCGGTTGTTGATGGCGGTTGTTGGTGGCGGTTGTTGGTGGTGGTTGTTGGTGGCGGTTGTTGATGGCGGTTATTGGTGGCTGTTGTTGATGGCGGTTGTTGGTGGCGGTTGTTGGTGGCGGTTGTTGGTGGCGGTTGTTGGTGGCGGTTGTTGGTTGTGGCGGTTGTTGGTGGCGGTTGTTGGTGGCGGGTGTTGGTGGCGGTTGTTGGTGGCGGTTTTTGGTGGCGGTTGTTGGTGGCGGTTGTTGGTGGCTGTTGTTGGTGGCGGTTGTTGGTTGTGGTATTGACGGTGGTGGTTGTTGGTGGCGGTTGTTGTTGATGGCGGTTGTTGGTGGCGGTTGTTGGTGGCTGTTGTTGGTGGCTGTTGCTGGTGGCGGTTGTTGGTTGTGGTGGTGACGGTGGCGGCGGTTGTTGATGGCGGTTGTTGATGGCGGTTGTTGGTGGCTGTTGTTGGTGGCGGTTGTTGATGGCGGTTGTTGGTGGCTGTTGTTGATGGCGGTTGTTGATGGCTGTTGTTGGTGGCTGTTGTTGGTGGCGGTTGTTGGTGGCGGTTGTTGGTGGCGGTTGTTGGTGGCTGTTGTTGGTGGCGGTTGTTGGTGGCTGTTGTTGGTGGCGGTTGTTGGTGGCGGTTGTTGATGGCGGTTGTTGGTGGCTGTTGTTGGTGGCGGTTGTTGGTGGCGGTTGTTGATGGCGGTTGTTGGTGGCTGTTGTTGATGGCGGTTGTTGGTGGCGGTTGTTGGTGGCGGTTGTTGGTGGCGGTTGTTGGTGGCGGTTGTTGGTTGTGGCGGTTGTTGGTGGCGGTTGTTGGTGGCGGGTGTTGGTGGCGGTTGTTGGTGGCGGTTTTTGGTGGCGGTTGTTGGTGGCGGTTGTTGGTGGCTGTTGTTGGTGGCGGTTGTTGGTTGTGGTATTGACGGTGGTGGTTGTTGGTGGCGGTTGTTGTTGATGGCGGTTGTTGGTGGCGGTTGTTGGTGGCTGTTGTTGGTGGCTGTTGCTGGTGGCGGTTGTTGGTTGTGGTGGTGACGGTGGCGGCGGTTGTTGATGGCGGTTGTTGATGGCGGTTGTTGGTGGCTGTTGTTGGTGGCGGTTGTTGATGGCGGTTGTTGGTGGCTGTTGTTGATGGCGGTTGTTGATGGCTGTTGTTGGTGGCTGTTGTTGGTGGCGGTTGTTGGTGGCGGTTGTTGGTGGCGGTTGTTGGTGGCTGTTGTTGGTGGCGGTTGTTGGTGGCTGTTGTTGGTGGCGGTTGTTGGTGGCGGTTGTTGATGGCGGTTGTTGGTGGCTGTTGTTGGTGGCGGTTGTTGATGGCGGTTGTTGATGGCGGTTGTTGGTTGTGGTGGTGACGGTGGCGGCGGTGAGCAGGAGCGTCCCGGGGCCCCAGCCCGCTCACGCTCGGCGCTCACGACACGCTGCCCGTGGCCGCCGCCTTCACCGAGACCGTCAACGCCTACTTCCGCGCCGCCGAGCAGTGCGTAGCGTCAACGTCGTCAACATCGTCGTCAACATCGTCACCATCGTCGTCACCATCGTCGTCGTCAACATCGTCAACGTCGTCACCATCGTTGTCAACATCGTTGCCGTCGTCACCATCGTCGTCACCGTCGTCAACACCGTCAATACCGTCGTCAACATCGTCAACATCGTCACCATCGTCGTCAACATCGTCAACACCGTCGTCACCATCGTCAACACCGTCGTCACCATCGTCGTCAAAATCGTCGCCATCGTCGTCAACATCGTCATCGTCGTCACCATCGTCGCTGCCATCGTCGCCATCATCGCGATCGCCGCCATCGTCATAACTTCTGCAACCATCAGTCCCACCGCCGTCATTGCCATCCTTCCGTCGACGATCGTCAATCCCACCGCCACCATCATCGCTTCTGCCTTCACACCGTCACGACAGCTTTTCCCACCACCGCAGCAGCAGTTGTTGTTATTACCTTCACCATTACCGTCATCATCCTCGCCATCACCACCATCATCGTAACTCTGCTCCCCCCCCCCGCCCCTTCCGCGTGCCACGCCAGGTGCATGGTGAAGATCACGGGTGAGCTCACCATCTCGTTCCCCTCGGGCATCACCAAGGTGTTCTCCGGGAACCCCTCCCCAGCCGTGCTCAGCTTCCGCTTGCGCAACTCGGCACGGCTCGAGCAGCTGCTGCCAAACCCGCAGCTCCTCTACAGGCGAGGCCCCCGTACCCCCCCCCCCTTGTACCCCCCCCCCCTTGTACCCCCCCCCTTGTACCCCCCCCGTACCCCCCCGTACCCCCCCATACCCCCCCCCATAGCCCCTCTACCCACCCCCCTGTACCCCCCCCCGTACCCCCCCCGTACCCCCCCCTGTACCCCCCCCGTACCCCCCCCCTGTACCCCCCTCGTACCCCCCCCCCTGTACCCCCCCCGTACCGCCACCCTCGTACCCCTCCCGTACCCCCCCTACCCACCTCCCTGTAACCCCCCTGTACCCCCCCAACCTACCCCCCCTGTACTCCCCCTGTAACCCCCCCTGTAGCACCTTCACCCCCCCCGTACCCCCCCTGTACCCCCCCCACCAACCCCCGTACCACCCCACCCCCCATACCCACCGCCAACCCCCACCCCCCTCCCTCTAGGTCGCCTCGGCCTAAAATTAGCATCCGCCGAGAGGTCAGGGAATGGAGCTCCACCCGGGGCTTGGGGTTGTGAAGGCCGCGATGGCATCACGTGTGTACGCGTGCGTACGTGTGCGTGTACGCGTGTGTACTCGTGCGTACTCGTGCGTACGCGTGTGTACGTGTGTGTGTACGCGTGTGTACTCGTGCGTGCGTACTCGTGCGTACGCGTGCGTACGTGTGCGTACGTGTGTGTGTACTCGTGCGTACGCGTGCGTACTCGTGCGTACACACGCGTACTCGTGCGTACGCGTGTGTACGTGTGTGTGTACGCGTGCGTACTCGTGCGTACTCGTGCGTGTGTGTACGCGTGTGTACTCGTGCGTGCGTACTCGTGCGTACTCGTGCGTGTGTGTACGCGTGTGTACTCGTGCGTACTCGTGCGTACGCGTGTGTACGTGTGTGTGTACGCGTGTGTACGTGTGTGTGTACGCGTGTGTACTCGTGCGTGCGTACTCGTGCGTACGCGTGCGTACGTGTGCGTACGTGTGTGTGTACTCGTGCGTACGCGTGCGTACTCGTGCGTACACGTGTGTACGTGTGTGTACTCGTGCGTACGCGTGCGTACTCGTGCGTACGCGTGTGTACGTGTGTGTACTCGTGCGTACTCATGCGTACTCGTGCGTACGCGTGTGTACGTGTGTGTGTACGCGTGTGTACTCGTGCGTGCGTACTCGTGCGTACGCGTGTGTACGCGTGTGTACTCGTGCGTGCGTACTCGTGCGTACGCGTGTGTGCGCGTATGCTACCGTGTGTGTGTTGCACTATTAAACTATTTTATCTCACCAGGTAAGTTCCCACTGAGCTATCTGGCTCTTGATCAGAAGCGACCTGGCCACAAACGACAGCTCGCCGAAGTGGCTCGCCGTGTGGAAATGTATTGCGGCCGAATACCCTCAAACGAATTTTCTTAAAAATCTTGATTTGAAGCTTTCGTGGCTGCAGGAATCTATACTCTTTGGTTCTTTCGGTAAAGTCACGTGGGTAGAAAATAAAATAAGTCACGACGTTTCGGGCGCAACACAATTGTCCGTCACCTGATCACCTGATGACGGACTTATTTTATTTTATACCTACGTGACTTTACCGAAAGAACCAAAGAGTATGAATGATCTTAAACGCACGTTTTATAAACGTGGAAGGACCCGAGGAGCGGAGCGGATGCATCCGCCAGTGTTCCGGGCTGGCCTTAGTAGGCACAGGATAAATGTGTCGGGTCTTTGTCCGCCTGCGTGTGTGCGTGCGTGTGTGCGTGCGTGCGTGCGTGTGTGCGTGCGTGCGTGTGTGCGTGCGTGTGTGCGTGTGTGCGTGCGTGCGTGCGTGTGTGCGTGCGTGTGTGCGTGCGTGCTTTCACTTGTGCAGCGACCTCTCGCAGAGCGACTCGGAGACGCGAGACTTCTGGCTGAACATGCCGGCGCTGTGCTCCTACCTCAAGAAGCTGTCGGAGCAGAGCCCCTCCGCCACCTACTACAACGTGGACATCCTCAAGTACCAGGTGAGGGCAGGGGGTGGCGGCGGAGGAGTTGAGTCGTGGGGCGGGCGGATTGGAGGATGGCCATTGTGGATGGGTGGTTTTGTTACCGCTATGCCTACCCCCCCCCCCCACCACGTGTGAGCTCAACACGCGCCGCTCCTCGTGACTGCTGCATCTCCTCCCCCTGCATCTCCTGCCCCTCCCTGTGCCTCTCATCCTCTTCCCCATGCCTCCCCTTCTCTCCATCCTCTTCCCCCTCTTCTTCTCATCCCCTTCTCCCCATCCTCCTCCCCTTCTCCACATCCCTCCTCCTCCTCATCCCCTTCTCCTCCTCCTCCTCCTGCTCCCGCCAGGTGTCCGCAGGAGGAGCGGACGCGGCTCCGCTGCTGCTGGAGCCGAGCTGGCGCTGCGAGGATGCGCGCACGAGCCTGCGAGTGGCGTTCCGCTACAACGGCTCCGCCATGGCCTCGCCCTCCCCCATCACCAACCTGCAGGTCGTGACCCCCGTCGGGGGCGGGGCCACAGACATGCAGGCCACTCCCCCCGCCACCTGGTGAGACTCGGACCGCCCCAAACGCTGCGTGGAGGACCGGCCTGGTTCCCACCCTTTTTCCACCGGCGCACGCGAGCCGTGCCAGCACGGCACCTCCCCCTCCCCCCTCCTCCACCCACCAAATCGCGCAACGGTGGCGAGATGTTAACTACCTCGCCCGGTATGCAGGAGGTCTTGGGTTCAATCCTGACCCCGAGACGCCTGTATATTTTGAGTTTGCGCGTTTCTCTCCCCGTGGTCGCGTGGCTCAGCTATGAGAGGGGGGGGGGGTGTTCCTGAGTAATGTGACAGCCCTCAATAGATCAATGTCCACAAAGCTGGGTTTTTGTTGAGAGGAGACGGATTAAGGGGGTTGTAGCAGGTCAATTGTTAAGTAGAGCCGGGCTATCTGAATATATTTACTTGATGGATTACTCCTCAATCGCCGGTCCATTCACTTGACCAATCGGATCGCACGAAAGTAATTGCGAAAGAACCCCTCGTCTCCTTTGGCACGGGTGCCGCTGGACGGGAGGTCAACGGTGATGCTGACGATGAACAGCCGTGGCGACGAGCGCCCGTCCGTGTGGACACTCGGAGGGCACGGTTTTACGGGTCCCACAGGGATGGAGCACGAGACGTCCACCTCCAGCGCAGAGAAAGAGGTTCCTGTGGAAGTATACGCATGTGTATTCTTGGTTCTTTCGGTAAAGTCACGTAGAAGGGAAATAATAAAATAATATTAATATAAAACAATAAAAATTCTCACGACGTTTCGACTGCAACACAAGCAATCATCATCAGGTGTGAAATCCACAGCAACAAAATTTGAAAAAAGTGGCGGTTTTAGGGAAAAAAAAGTGACGGTTTTAGGAAAAACCGCCACTTTTTTCAAATTTTCTTGCTGTGGATTTCACACGTGATGATGATTGCTTGTGTTGCAGTCGAAACGTCGTGAGCATTTTTATTATGTTTTATTTTTATTATTTTATTATTTCCCTTCTACGGGACTTTACCGAAAGAACCAAGAATATGAATCCCTGCAGTCACGAAAGCTTTAAATCAAAATTTCTACGCATGTGTATTGATCTTCATTCCCACCGTACGTGGCCAATCGTGCTAATCGGAGGTGCGTCGCTGTGAAACTGTCGCATCCGATCCGTTTGCTTGTTTTTTTTTTTACCATCAATTCCTGATCTTTGTCGGCAGGAATGCTGAGCAGAACTGGGTGCTTTGGAAGATTCCAGAAATCTCCGAAAAATCAGAAGGCGGAGGTGAGGGTCGTGTCGCGTTTATCATTAATATATTTTAAAAAATCACCCTCATTTGTTCCAGTTGTGTGTCCAGTATCGCGTCACATGACGCGCGTGCGTGCGTGTGTGGACGCGTATGAACGTGTGCATGAACGTGTGTGCGAGCGGGTAGTGTCGCGGTGAGAGCGCTGGGCTACGAACCCGGCGACCCGAGTTCAATTCCCGCTCACGGCCAACACCGGTGACGATTATCTGAACCGGTCCTGGGCCTCAAACGAGTACACGGTGCGCAGAGGTCGCAACCGGGTACCCGATACCCGTACCCTACCCGATACCCGTACCCGGCCGGATACGGGTACCCGTTTGCGACCCTGGTGCGGCCGGGTACGGGTACGGGTAGGCCGTGAGTCACTGGTGAGTAACCGTTTGTCACTCATTTCCCAACGTCTTGTCTCTTCTCACAATTCAAGTTCCTAGAATCAACCCACCCGCGCCTGCAACATGGCTTCATCCCAGAGGTCGCAATCGGGTACCCGTTTGCGACCCTGGTGCGGCCGGGTACGGGTACGGGTAAGGAATCAAAACCTGTTTGCGACCTCTGCCGGTGCGGCGTGTCGGCCTTCACAGGTGCTGCTCGCTTAGCAGTGCTTGCCCCGACTGTCTGTTCAAGGCTACGTGGGGTGGGGTGGGATGGGGGGGCACCTTGTCCTTGTGCGTGCTCAGGCTCGGGCGTGCTCCAGGCGCACTTCACGGTGGCGGACGGCCCCACGGTGCCCGCGACGCTCGCCGCTCAGTTTGTGAGCGAGGGGTCGTCGCTGTCGGGCGTCGAGTTTGAGCTTGTCGGGGGCGGCTACCGCCTCTCGCTCGTCAAGAAGCGCTTCGCCACCGGTGCGTCCCCAACCCCCACACACCCCCCACCCCCCGCCCTCAATCCCCCACCCTTCCCTGTGGTTCGATCCATTGGCGACATCGGCGATGAGAATATGCGTCGATGAAATGCGTTTTTTTTTGTTTACCGAAGTTAACGATGAGCATAAGTGGACGAAAATCATGGAGAGATACGGTGACTGCGACTGCCATCACCATCACTACCATCACCACCACCATCATTATTATCATCATCACCACCATCGTTATTTTCATCATCATCACCACCATCATTATTATCATCATCACCACCATCATTATTATCATCATCACCACCATCGTTATTTTCATCATCACCACCATCATTATTGTCATTAGCATCACCACCATCGTTATTTTCATCATCATCACCACCATCATTATTGTCATTAGCATCACCACCATCGTTATTTTCATCATCATCACCACCATCATTATTGTCATTAGCATCACCACCATCGTTATGTTCATCATCACCACCATCATTATTGTCATTAGCATCACCACCATCGTTATGTTCATCATCACCACCATCATTATTGTCATTAGCATCACCACCATCGTTATGTTCATCATCACCACCATCATTATTGTCATTAGCATCACCACCATCGTTATTTTCATCATCACCACCATCATTATTGTCATTAGCATCACCACCATCGTTATGTTCATCATCACCACCATCGTTATTATCATTAGCATCACCAATATCTTTGTCTTGTGTCTGTGTGTGACCCAGGCAAGTACATGGCTGACGGCTAAGGACTCGTTCGTTGCCACGGAAACTCAACCTCTCTTCCCATCAACCCGTGCTCCTCTCACCCAACCTGTGAACTCTGACCTTTGGGCACCACCGCCACCACCAAGTTTGTTCCGTGTGCTCGTTACTCCGTAATTTTGGTCTGCCGGCCACGACGCTCGGCGTTACCCTGCGCGCTGGTGCAGAGCGCGCAAGAAGTGTGCTTGCTTGCGCCAACACACACGCACACGCGCGTGCTCGCTTATAACAACGCACGCGCGCGCACACACACGCGTACGCATTTACAATAAAGCGTATACTGCATATTCAGCGTATAATTGCCCGAGCATATGCAAACGTGCCAGGGATCAAAAACACACGCGTACGAGGGAATATACGGACACGGACACCAAGTCTGTGAAATCTCCCCGTGCCGCACGTAGCCTTGCAGGCTGTTGGGAAGAGTGCTGCTATTCGTGAGAACCCGTTAAGGCCGGCACGGCGCACGAGGGAACGGGGGCCGGGGGGGGGGGGGGGGCAGGGGGGTGGTGGTGAAGCCAGCACCACGCGTACCACCTTGGCGTCTCCTCGTTGTCAATGTCGAGCCCAGCACCACCTCAACAGGTGCTCATTTGAAGGGCGAGTCAAGCTCGATAGGCCATGCGTAGATACAAGTGCTGCTGCTGCTGATGATGATAATGCAGTGGTGTAGCGTGGAGGGGCCCCCCTACCGCACTCCTGTTCACAACTTCCCCCCCCCCCCCATCCCAGTCGTCGTAACCCTCTCCAGCGAATGAGCCTCTCCCTGCAGTTGCACGACCGGCACGTTTGATAAGCGGCACCGCTGTGATTGCGTGCGCGTCGTCAGCAGCAGTTTGACACCCCCCCCCCCCCGTTCCAAGTTGTTGAAGTTGTCGGGTTTGTAGCACGGTGCTGCTTAAGCGACTGCCACACCACACTTCCTATTGCTACGGTACAGAGAACAAAAGCCCCAGCGTGTGTAGCCGCACCGACTGTTGGGGCAAGTGCTGTTAACGAGCACGTGAACGAAGGACGGCACGGCACAAGGGGGGGGGGGGTGGGTGTCGGATGTGGGAGGGGTGGTCATGTGATCAGCGCCCGGCTGCCCAGTGTGATGGTGTTTCACGCACCGCGCCAGCTACTCGCATCAAGCTGAGTATCAACCTAGTCCGAGGCCCAGAACCGGTTCAGATATTTGCCACTTACGTTAGTCGAACAGTCAGGCTCGGGTTGTTGGTTTTTTTGTAGCGCTGCGCGCTAACCACTGCATCACTCGAACGCTCCCCCGCTGCGTGCCGTACAGACGCACAGACACGCGCGCACAAATGACAGCGTGTTGCTCGCGCACGCACGGAGCAGTCGTGCGCGCAGCGTCGTATGCTTAAGTTGCCCTCTCGTCTCCTCGACCGGTTGATCGCGTTGTGTTGAAGCTGTGACCGACACGGTATTTATCTGAAGCAGAACAAACGTCCGTCGGCTAGGCGGCAACGGCCAGCGCCGAATGGGGGAAAGGAAAAAAAAAGTACAAAACGAACACCAAAAAAATTATTTGCTTTTTTTATTTAATTTAAATAGCGGACCGAGTTTGAAGTGTTGTGGCGAGCTTTGCTGTGGACGTTGTGATGAAGTGAGTTTTAAAGCGGAGTAACGTCGGCGAGAGAAAGGAGGAGGCCTTTGTCGTCGCGGTGATCGCCAGCGTTCGTACGCGACCAGGTGCTTGGATCCCCCACTCCATGACGTACCACCTCTCAAGTAAATGTCCACGATGTCATCCGCACGCACGACGAGTATTACCCTGCAGGCGGTGTGGCCCACGGAGTCGAATTTCCGACTCGGCTCACAGGCGCCGTCCGCCGTCGCAAAGGCTTTCAAGAGATGACAATCTTCTGAGTGATTGTGTTTAAATTAATTAATGATGATTGTTACATAGTGTTCTAAAAAAATGTTTTTGGGGCTGCTGCCACGCTGTAATGGTGAGCGCACGGGATTTGCAATCCAGAGGTCGACGATTCAGCCTCCTGGAGCAGCAGTTGAACACATTGTCCACCCAGCAGCACACACATGCGTACACCGGTAGTTAGACGATCACCAGCTCACGTGTTGTGGGGTAAAGTGTGGGCACTCCACCTCCTCCGAGAACTAACACACATTCGTAGAGAGAGAGGGAGGTTCTATGAGCTCTCCCGTAGAGACCGTTCTGATAGCAGTGCTGTGAGCAAGCAATTGCAGGGCTGCACCTTTACCATCGATAATTAATTTCGCTTATTGGCAAAGTCTGGTTTATATGGTAGCACTGTTGATGGAGCGTGGCAGCATTCCCAATCGTGAGTTGGTGAGTTCAACTCCTAGCCAGGGTTAGATCATCATTATCATCACCAACAATCTTAGGTTTCTAATATGAACGGCATTAAGTAGGAAGTTGGTGGTTGTAATTATGTTCATCAAAGGACGACTAGGGTCCTGCCATAAGAACGTGGAAACACTGCCACTGGCTCGGGAAACGCTGTTCTCCCCTGGCAAGTCGCTGTACAGCGCAGGGGGCTTAACCATGATAAATAATAACAACTTTACCTATTTTTATTTTACCAGCTAAGGCCCCCACTGAGCTCTGTAGCTCTTTTTCAGAGGCGACCTGGCCAGAAATGATCGCCCAACGAGAAGTGGCTTATCACGTGAAAATTTATAGCAGCCAAATACTCTAAACGCACACGTTTCTAAATGTGGAGGGAAAACCGGAGGATCGGGAGAAAAATCCACGCCACCACGCGGAGAACATACAAACGCCAACTGTACAGACGTTAGGGTCGGGATCGAACCCACGACCTCCTGTATACCAAGCGAGCTAGTTAACATCTGGCCACCACGGCGCCCCATTACACGACTGACTTCTGACCCTTCGGCTAACATGAACACTGCTTGGTACTCGATCGGACTGAAGTCCCTGACTAGAATGGTGAAGTATGGTCAAACAAACCCCCATGACCGACGTGACATCGGGAGGCCCGTTATCCAGCAGTGGTTTAATCGGGCTGTCTATGATTCATTATTAGGGCAATTGTGAAGAGGAACTAAGTTTGAAGATGGCGAGGACTTCAGAGCAGATGTGTCAAGAGGCAAAGGGTGGTTTATTATTACTCATATGGTACAAATTTTAATCAACCCCCAGAGGAGAGCTGACAATGGTATGTGTATTTACGTTGAACTTCTTTCGCATCCTACGTAGCCAGCCATGCCAATCGGAGGTAATCATGGTGATGATGATGACGATAGGTGGAGTTGACCCCTGACCTGGATTTGAATTTCCCATGTCTGATCGCAAGTGGAGGGCTTCAACCACTTGGCCACGTGCCCCCCCCCCCGCCCGTCGCCGTACGTCCAGGCATTGCCGTGCGGCTCCTTGCGAGCAAAGCGCTCATTTCCGCAGGGCTTTTTGTTTTCGTCGCGCGAAGGGCATTTCGGTTCGCGAGTTCGAAAACGTAAAAGCTACGGCGGCCGCTCGTCGTTAAGTCGTCCGCTAGCTCCTGACGACGCAGTCGATTAGCGGGCTCAAGTCGCTCGACCGTCTCAATGTAAAGTGACGGTTGTTTGCTCTCCACCTCTCTATCAACAGCAGCAGCGGCAGCAGCCATGCGACGACGATGAAGGTGAAGGCCCGTGCGTTGGTGCATTTCCCTCTCGGTGCAGAGATTTGAGGTTCGAACCCCCGTGGCCACCCTGGTTAACACTGCGGGTGTATCAACTATGAAATATATGCGCCGTACACTTGGCGGTGGATGTTAAAGATGCTGCGGCGTTTTTGCTAAAAGGGAGTCTCCGCCGTTTCTGCTGGCGTCACAGCCCGAACTTTGCCGTGACTCAAAATTGTCCGCCAGTGACTCGATTGTGAGAAAACGTGGCAAGATCACCTCCGAATGTACTACTACTGCCAACCTGTCGAGTTTATTTGGTCTAACCAGGCGAGAACTTGAGAGACCGGGTTAAGTCCCGTCGTGGTGGCCCTGGTCACACTCTTGCGAGTGCTGAACAAAATAGAGTACCGTAGTGAAGCCATTTAGAAATCCGAGCAAAACATTCTCACGTGGGAAACTGGAAAATATTGCACGATCATAAATCGGTGATTATAAATTTGCCTGCAGCGCGACGTCTGCACGGGCAGATGATTTAGAAACTGATCGCTGTACAATTTATGTTCGAAACATTAAACAGACGTTGAGTGACTATCGCGCCAATATGCAAACGGACGGTCTGTGCGCCAAATGCAATTCGCAAGCGAAGTTATCACAAATAATCGACAGCTGTGCATACAATGCACTTAAGTGGTTATGTTGCATCTAAGCTTGAGGGTTTTGGTCCTTCTTTCGTATGGATAGGGATTGAGTGGCGGCTATAAATCCGTGTCTGGGTTATGAATGCAGCTGCTTCCAGGCAGAATGAGGGTGCCAGGCAGAACGAGGGAATCCCACTCGCGACTTTGGAGATCGCTCAAAGTGGACACAGGTTCACACAGAAACCCATAAAGTCAAAGATGAAGACAAAGATCCCCCGTATAGACTTGACAGACTGTTGGGGGAAGTGCTGTTAGCGAGCCCCTATGAAGGTCGGAACGGTACACGAGGTGGTTGGTGGCCAGCAGCACGTCCGACCGCCTTTGTCTCCCCAGTAGTGATATTTAGACACCGCACCAGGTACTCATTTGAGGCTGAGTAGACCTTGGGGAGATTCAGGACCGGTTCAGGCAATCATCACTGGTGTTAGCCGCGAGCGGGAGTCGGACCCGGGTCGCCGGGCTCGTAGCGCAGCGCGCTAACCGCTACCACCACTCCTCCATAGAGTCTCGCAGAGACCCACAGACTTGCACAGAGACCCATAACGGAGACCCATCGACTC
This sequence comes from Lampetra fluviatilis, assembly GCF_964198595.1. NCBI lineage: Eukaryota > Metazoa > Chordata > Hyperoartia > Petromyzontiformes > Petromyzontidae > Lampetra > Lampetra fluviatilis. Next base: position 6,123,825 of record NC_136320.1, on the reverse strand, counting down.
GCACATCCGGCGATGATCATCGGTGCGTCGGGATATGGCCGAGCAGACCGATCTTGACATCCGTATGCTCGATCGCAGACAATGGCAGGTGGTTCAGAGGGGACGGAGTGTGGGGCCCTGTCGATGTAATGCCGCTGCTCTCCCCCCCTCCTCCGCTCGTCGCTGCCATTTATCTGCCACCTTGACGAGGTGAATCATTTGCTCGGGCGACCGGCGCCGATGGGGGACGCTGCAGCGCCTGGGCTTTCCCGAGCAATCGGTTCGTCCTCCAAACAAATCTGCCCGAACCGACTTGCACCGCGGGGGGGGGGGGGGGGGTGTGTGTTTAAGCGTGCGACGCAGTTGTTTTTGTTCTGATTTTTATTTGCTGCATTGCCGTGCTTGATTTGCTTCTTGTCATTTTGGCGAGTCGGGTCAGGCTCGCAGGTGAGACGATGTCCCGGTTGATGAAGTTCCCCGCGTGGTTACACAAATAACCTTGGAAACTTTAACCTCGAGCAAGAAAAAGCGGTGGGGAAATGCCCCGTAAGCCTTTAAACGTCTGAAGCATAGCTCCTTCATGACGTGGTGTGAACACCAAAAGTACTGGTTTGATAAAGAGAGGGCACACTTTCGAGTTTTAGTCGTCATTCTTGCCATAACATGTTTGACAGTAGACTGACACTTGAGCAAAAGGTGAAAGTTTTGGAGTGGTTATTGGAATGCGAATCTCCAATCCCTCTACAATGACATTATTGCAGACAGATCAGTTCACGAATTGGCTTTCTGCTTGGCGCATGAAAACCCTTGAATAATACTACTTGCAAGACGCTAAGTTTATGCTCCCAGTCGATTGCACCTTGAGATAGGAGAGTGCTAAACTTTTTTTTGGGTTCCTAGAAGTCATTTAAAATCAGGAGAGGCCAGGGCTGGTAGTTGCCATGCTCCCAGCCTCTGGAACTCCGTCCCAAGTCGTATCAGGAATGCTGGCAACAGTCGAATCTTCTAAGCGACATTTAGAAACATATTTGATTGCTTAAACACGTAGGCTTTCGCGACTAATATTGTCCGTAAGAGTTTTTTGGGTTAGATCGCGTAAATATGAATGTGTCGTTAAACCCGCCACCACCCAACACAGCCAGTTAGTAATGTTTCTCACGTGAACAAAACATGACAATTCGTTACAAATTGTATATGTTGTGGGTTTACTCTCCAACACACTGGTTAGTGCTGTACTCTTCACGAATTGGCATGTTCTATTTACGTGACAAACCTTACTATAGTTGGCTGTGTCGGGTGGTAGCTGTTTTAATGATGCATTTATATTTAGATTTAAAGCTTTCGTGACTGCAGGGATTCATCTTCTTGGTTCTTTCGGTAAAGTCACGTAGAATGGAAATAATAAAATAATAAAAATAAAACATAATAAGATGCATTTATATTTACGCGATTTAACCCAAAAAACCTCTTATGGATGATATTTGATTACGATAGCTGATCCATAAGCTGGGCTTATTTGGCCAATGGTTTTAATTATTGTCATTGTAAAGCAACCTGGGATGTTCTCCTTGGAGAGCGCTGTTCTATAGAAGCAACAAGTGAGTGTACCGATTGGAGATCTCCACGCGATGAAAACGCTCCACGACTTTTTTTTGGTTTGTTGTCCTTCCCCCGCACCTCCGATTAGCGCGGTTGGCTACGTACCATGCGAAAGAAGTTCACCATTTCTACATACAACCATACATACGTACAAGTGCCAATCTGCTGTCTGGCATGTTGCAACGGAGATTGATATCAAGCTCGGGGCTATCAAATGCAGTGTGAAATGATAAGAATGACGTGTGTACTGCTTAACCCTTTCCATGTCCGATTTCGTTCCGATGACGTATGTGATCGGAACGGGACCGTAAGAAAAAATATAATGAAATAACTTAATCGAGGGTGTGTGACACCAGTTTTGACGCCAGCTATCATAGAAGTGCGGTCGTGTCACTTCAGTTCTCTGCGGTGAGTACAATGTCTTTAAAAACAACGGCGCTATGCCTCTCTAAATAAAATTAACTCTGAGCTTCTTACGCGTTCAGAGATTCGGCGGTGAACGGGACACCCACACACCCTGCGACTTGCAGACATCTCGGATCGGGAAAGGGTCAAGGGAGCTTTCATGGATGAGAAGTTACGGCATTTTTAAACGGTGGCAATATTGACGGAAATGCCCCGTATTTACGTGCGACGTCTTTCCTTCCTCCCGCTGCCCAGTTCCCCTTGGCGTGTGCCCTGCAGCTGTTCATCATAAGCGTTTTGTGTCTTATTCTGTCCAGCATGTCGTACCTTAACTGGTTGAAACAATTAAAAGTGAACAGACGGAATAAATATGAAGATGTATTGTTATTAAGAAAAGGAATAAGTTATTAAATTACTTTAAAAAAAGACATATATATAAGAAATGTGCAGAACAAATAAGTAAATGATGTTTTATAATGTAAACAGATAACAACAATGTGCGAATGACCTTTTGAGGTCACGGGGAGTGCTAGTGTTTTGTTGGTGTGGAAAATTATAGTGTTTGAATCTGTTGCTGCGTGTGCCTCCTTTGATCATCGCCTGGTCTTGTTTATTTTACCCGCGGCAAGCGAGGATGAAGATGCTGAAAGCTTCAGTGTGTGGAATATCGTGGGATGTGCAGATGACACATCGACGCTTGCGCAGGGTCACGATACGAAAAGACTAAATTGCGTTTTGAGATGTTGGTGCTGCAGACGAATCAATCGCGTAAGCTGGTGTCATGAGGTGGCATTTGCAGGATGTCCTAAGTGGGCCACAGCTGGAGACGATTAACAATCCTGCAAGGGAGAATATCGGGCAAGAGCATACACAATGTGAGCAGTTGGACGGGTCTCTTGGTGAGAGATGTTGAAGATCGTGAAAGATGGCAAGCTTCTACCATGGACATCAACCCTCGGTTACGAGGATGACACCGATAGATGAAAATGGGGACACCAGGATTTAATTTTATTTATTACGTGTGTTGTCTTCTTGGTTCTTTCGGTAAAGTCACGTAGAAATAATAAACAGCGTCTGACGCTGTCTTTCCGACAGAAATGTTCTTCACCTGAGGACGGCTGCTTGCGTTGTGGCCGAAACGTCGTGAGAATTATTTTATTATGTTTTATTTTTATTATTTTATTATTTCCCTTCTACGTGACTTTACGTGTGTTGTGTTTTATCTTTTGATATCACCCCTCCCCCAACAAATGTGTTCACATTTCACGATCGGCACATTCATGAAACAAATAATCCATTCGGAAATGTCACGGTGCGGCGCGCGTGCTGGAGATGGGCTGTGGTAGAGATCTCTCCCGCAGCAGCACCTTCTCTTTCCGAAGCATACCGTCAAGCGACGTTTTCTGTCGTTCACACTTCCAGAGGTTACCTTTTGTTCGCGAGGAAGACGTGGATTTAAATAGCGCCCGGAAAAACGAATTTCAAAAGTACCGGTCACATCGTTTTCGATGAGAGTGATGGGCTTTTAGTTTTATTCAAGCCATCCAAGGTATTACTACGGAATGTTTCTTTGCGACATTGTGACTGCTCTTGGTAATACCTTAAATATATTTTCATAATTTTACAATTGCTCATTCATGAAAGCAACACACGTTATTTATTTAATGTCACACAACACAAACTTTTAGACCAGGTATTTGTCTTTTTTTGGGAAAGGAACACTCGGATCATTTAATGTCATCGATCAACGTGTTTTAGACATTCCTAAAATACGTAAATTTTTCCTTGAATTCATGCAGATAAAAAATTACTAATATTAACGTGTTTTAAGTACCACCGTGCAAGCTTATCAGGTAAATTGCCAGGCGTTATATAATCTGTGCCTTCTGTCAACTTATTTCACCCCCCACCCCCCTCCTACTAGTTAACAGATGGCATGGCCAACAAAGTGTCCACTCAGCAAATGGTACAGACTGGTGCAGTTGAACAGAATTTGTCACAGTGCAAAAAATGACACATTGCAAGTTGGATAACCGATGGGTTTTCAGGCTTGGTAACTGGAAATTGGATAAGTTAATTGGTTGCAAAGTTTCTTGTGTAGATTGTTACTTGGAAGCCTAGTTAGGAGGCAGATAAAGTCACGGGGTGGTTGATTATCACTTTAGCAAACTTACTGTCATTCTGATTGCTTATTAAGGTCATTGCTTGATTAAGCAATCATCTATGAGGCTGGTTAATTTATAAACTGCTCATTGCTGGTTGCTTGATCAGTTACCAGTTTATTTGAGAGACAACTATCACACTATTGTTAGGTAGGCCAGGTTGAGTCACAAACCGTACCTCTCCATAACAAAGGCTCACCCTCTTAAAAGTGTGCTGTACTTGGCCCTTCCCCCCCTCTCCAACCATTATATAAACGGAGTGGTAGCTCCTGCGATCTCTCATTTACTTGATACAGCTGTCGTGGCTGTGACGGTTCCACCTGAAGACGGAAGCTTGTGTTGCCCCCGAAACGTCGTGATTTTTATTTTATTTTACTTTTATTAATTTTAATGTTTTTACCTACGTGACTTTACCGAAAAAACCTAAGAATATGAATCCTTGCAGTCACGAAAGCTTCAAATCTAGAGTTACCAGTTTGATTGCATAATTGGGTTCCAGGATCACGGTTTAATTTGGTAACCGGTCTTGAGAATGGTTAATTGAGCAATTGGTCCCGGGGATGGTTAACGGCGTGAGTAATTGATGAGCAGGCCGCTCGCCTCGTTGCTTCGCTCGCTGCTTGCTCTTTAATCAATTGTATAATTCCGTAGGGGGCCCGACGTCATCGCGGGAGTGATGATCCGGCTGCCTGTTGCGCTGCAGGACCTCCAGGCCAACAACATGCAGGGAGTGTTGCGTCACATGCCCTTGAACTGCTGCATTATGGCCGAGAGCTGCAGTGCTCGCTTGTTCAGAGCCGCCTCCTGCTCCCTCAGCTGGGCAAGCTGCACCACCAGGTCATCCTGCACAAAACACAAACGTCCCCCGTGTGGACTTTTAACCTTCTCCCTTTCCGAGACGACTGTGAGTTGCAGGGTGTGGGTCCCGTTCGCTGCTGGATCTCGGAAGACGCATGCGGTTCGCCATTGATTGTATTTGGGGAGGCGTAGCGCCGTTGTTTTTAAAGACATTGTACTCACCGCAGAGAAGTGTAGCGACACGAATGCCGCGCTCTATGATAGCTGGCACCAGGCTGGTGCCACACGCCCTCTCGCATGGCCTTGTGGGAGCCGCCGTACAGATAAAGTTGTTTTATTTCAGTTATTCGTCCGCTTCGGCAGTTGGGGCTGTTGCATCTCATCGGGGGATCGTCGAGGATTGCGGCGACTCGGGGAGGCCTTCGTCCTGACGTTGATTATTTATTAATTCGGTGTCTGCGTTTGACACCGTGATTCATAGAGTTTGGAGGTCATCACCGGTCAGATCATTGGCTTCCTCGGGAAGGCCCCGGTACCGATTGAGGGGGATGCGATGGGAACGCTGAATCCACTGCCTCCCAACTGTGGATTGGTCGTGGTTGGTGATGATGATGTGTGAGGCGTAGAGGTGGTGTGGCTAGCACGACACCTGGCTGCCCTTATCTCCCCCTTTCTATATGCGTGTACGCCGCACCAGGTGCGCTATTTAGAGAAATTCCAGACGCGGTTCAGATATCACTCGCAACCACGGATGTTAGCTGAGGCTGGGAATTGTAATAGCTAGTTGAGTTAATATTGCAGGTCACATGGCCACACAAATACAAAGATCCCCCATATAGCCTTAAACAGACTGTCGGGGCAAGTGCTGTTAGCGAGTACCTATGAAGGCGGCACGGCAAAAGGGGGTAAATGGCCAGCACCACACTCGGCCGCCTTTGTCTCCCTAGTAGCAAAATGTACACACCACACCAGACACTCATTTGAGGCTGTGTCAACCTAGGGGAGTCCCAGGACTGGTTAAGATTATTGTCGCCGGTGTTGGACGTGAGCGGGAATCAAACCTGGGTTGCCAGGTTCGTAGTGAAGCGCCGCTAACCGCTACTCTCCCTCTCCCCACACACAGGGCCGGATTGAGGTTCTTACAGGCCCTATGCACTTCTGTTTCGTAGGCCTTCAGTGATAACTCGCTAGAGTTGTAACTGCTGCTGCTGCTGCCCCATGCTACTACCGCCACTGTCACTGCGCTTGTTTCACGCGGACTTCGAATTGTGAAGGGGAGCGTTCTTTTTAAATCCTTTATATTAAGTTCACTTGCTTGCTTGCGCGCTTACGACCGTGCAAATCTTTCGGTCGTTTTTTAACCCACTTCCCGTGATCCAATCGAGCTGACATTTTGCACACAGACTCGTTGTGCGTGACAATTTATTTTCGTAAAAGTGTAAAAATTTTTCCAAAATTTTACACTTTTTAGGAAAAAATAAATAATATTTAATTACCAATTGCTTAATGGTGGCAGGCAATCATCTGACCCATAGGTGGCAGCCATCTCAAGCCAGAGGACGAGAGGACTCTAGCCGCCACGCATATAAAGGATTTATAGTGAAAAACTTTGTTTTTACGGGTTAATTTTTTTTAAGCTAAAGCTGATTTAAAAAAAAAATCTGTCTCCGACCAACCATAGGACAACAACGCTCGTCTTCCCCTTGCACTACTCTCTATTGAGAATGAGATTGCGCGAAAAACACCACTTGAAGATGTTACTGCTAATTTTGCAATAAAAAAAAATCTCGAAAAATTCATCTCCGGTTTTAATTCCTCTCTCACCTTATGAACTCTGCCTCGTTGTACATACACTGTGCCTATCCATTGCTATATAAATGTATTTATTGAAGAAGATATCTTGGATACATTTTTTTTTTATCATACAAACAAGCAAAAAACATGGTAACATTTTTGTTTTTGTCGGCCCTTTAGTTTTTGTAGGATAATACGGCCCTGTCCACACACACACACAAAGACAAAGATCCCCCAGTATAGCCTCCACAAACTTTTGGGGCAAGTGCTGTTAGCAAGCAACAAACCACACACACACACGTGTATATACATATACACAGACACACATGTATATACAGTACATACACAGACAGACAAAGATCCCCTGTATAGCCTTAACAATGTTGGGGCAAGTGCTGTTAGCGAGCACCTATGAAGGCCGGCACGGCGCACGAGGGGTTGGGTGGCCAACACCACGCTCGGCCGCCTTTGTCTCCCTAGTGGCGATGTTTACTACACACTGCACTAGGTACTCATTTGAGGCTGAGTGGACCTAGGGGAGGCCCAGGACCGGTTCAGATAATCGTCACCGGTGTCGGCCATGAGCAGGAATCGAACTCGGGCCGCCAGATTCATAGCGAAGCGCGCTAACCGCGACACCAACGCTCCCCACACATATATATACACAGACACACACACAGACACATGGGCACCTTGACGATGCACAGCTGCCGCCGCTCGGCGTCGTTCTCTGCCGCGCGTGCTTTGAGCCACGCCTCGTTCTGACTGCGGTGTCGCTCCAGCATCTCCTGCAGTTCCTGCCAGAGGCAAGGTGGGTGGAACGCCGCTCACCGTTACGTTATCGCTTCGCTCCCGTGCGGTGACGGACTGAGTCGAAACATTGGTCTCAGGTATTTGTAAACACACCGCCCCAAATTCGAGCTATGGGACATTTTTTTTGTTAAAATGGGTTGTGGGATGACAAACTGTGTAGCCCTAGTCGCTAGATCTTCGATGTGACGACGTGTGAGCGTGATTTTGCTGTGCGGTCTGATTTGACAATTTGGACCGGGTCCACAGATAAATTGGCCGGTGAGAAATAATCTTTGGTTGCTGCCGAATATGGGGACTTAATGCCAACTGAGAGTGTACGGTAAATATAAACGATGCAGCGTACACAGGTAATAGCATATGTTAATAAAAATAAATAAATATATATATAGCAGTTGGATGAGTGGGCATGTTTACCCTTAGCCCCCACCCTCCCCGACATCGTCAACCAATCGCGGCGTAGCTCGGTGTTCGGTGGGGAGGTGCATGGGTGGGCGGAATTCCGGATATGCACGACAGACAGACAGACAAATAATCCCTGGTGGGCAGTGTGGAACCTGTTGTTCCTACCTGTATTAACACTGTACTCACCGTAATATTAGACAATTCCAAGCAATGGGAATATTTATTTATTTACATACTATCTACAACCTCTGCCTATCTTTAGATTTGAAGCTTTCGTGACTGCAAGGATTCATATGCTTAGGTTTTTTCGGTAAAGTCACGTAGGTAAAACATCAAAATTAATAAAAAATTAAATAAAATAAAAATCACGACGTTTCGGAGGCAACACAAGTCTCCGTCATCAGGTGGGACCGTCACAGCCAGATTAGCTGCATCAAGTGAGGCAATGATTCAAGATGTAATCCCTTAAAAGCAAGTTGAGGGGGAGAAGAGGGGGGGGGGGAGCTCATCAGTCAGTACTCTCGTCATTGTTCAGCCAGCATTGGTATAAACATGGGCATTTTCGTTCTTTTCTATCATGTGTATCAGGCCTCCCCTCCCCCCTCTCTGTCCAATGCGTTGGCGTGTGCAGCAGTAGTCGCTTGCGCTCAACCGCGTCCACGCCGTCGCCCATCCTTTTGGCCCCTCCCCCTCCCGATGCGTTGTACGTGGCACTCCGTGCCGTCTTTGAGCCCCGCCCCCCTCCCTCCCGATACGTTCCATTCATTGGCTACCACATTCTGATGAGCTCCCCCCCCCCCTCTCCTCCCCCCTCAACTTGCTTTTAAGGGATTACATCTTGAATCATTGCCTCACTTGATGCAGCTAATCTGGCTGTGACGGTCCCACCTGATGACGGAGACTTGTGTTGCCTCCGAAACGTCGTGATCTTTATTTTATTTTATTTTTTATTAATTTTGATGTTTTACCTACGTGACTTTACCGAAAAAACCTAAGAATACTCTGCCTATCTTCTTGGTTCTTTCGGTAAAGTCACATAGAATGGAAATAATAAAATAATAAAAATAAAACATAGTAAAATATTATTTTATAATAAAATAATAAAAATAAAACATAATAAGATGTTATTTTATTTTATTATGTTTTATTTTTATTATTTTATTATTTCCATCCTACGTTACTTTACCGAAATAACCAAGAAGATGAATCCCTGCAGTCACGAAAGCTTTAAATCGAAACCTCTGCCTAATCCACTTAACCCTGGATGGCTGCATCAACTCCCACTATTTCCACAGGCACTGTTTCCGCACCGCCGATTAGCACGGTTGGCTACGTATGGTGTGAAAGAAGTTCGACGCACATACGTACGTACGTACGACAGCCCAGCCCCTCACCTCCTGCTGACGCCTGTAGGTGACAGCGTACAGCGCCTTCTCCTCCTGCAGGACGAGCCGAGCCTGGGTCAACTCCGCACGCTCCCTGTAGGAATAAGTTCGCCGCATTTACTGGATCATCAAGTGAGGGAGACCTGCATTTCACCGCTCCCACTCCTCCTCCACCCCCCCAACACCTCATCCACCTCCCCACACTGCCCCCCCCCCCGGGGAGACAACGGCAACTAGGCATTGAATTAGCCACACCACCTCATCGGCCTTAAACAGGTGCTCGCTAACAACACTTGCCTCAGCAGTGGATAGAGGCAAGAGTCAATGATGTGTGTGTGTATATGTATGTGTGTGTGGAAAGTGCTGTTATCTACTCTGTGTGGACCAGAGGTCTCGGGAGGTAGTTCTGTGACATCCATTTCCGTGGGCCGATCTCCATCATGAAAGGTTGGCACTGCTCTGCTAGAGATCCCCAGCTCGCGTCTCGCGACGTGACGCCGATTTTGCAATCGGGATCAAATTGGGGAAAACATTTAAAAAAACGAAACTATTTTTAAATCCTTTATATTAAGTTGACTTGCTTGCTTGCGCACTTACGACCGTGCAAATCTTTCGGTCGTTTTTTAACCCACTTCCCGTGATCCAATCGAGCTGACATTTTGCACACAGACTCGTTGTGCGTGACAATTTATTTTCGTGAAAATTTTTTTCCAACATTTTCAACATTTTAGGAATTTTTTTTTATATTTAATTACCAATTGCTTAATGGTGGCAGGCAATCATCTGACCCATAGGTGGCAGCCATCTCAAGCCAGAGGACGAGAGGACTCTAGCCGCCCGTTTCAAAGACCAATGTGGGCTGGGTTGTGGCCCATTGAACACGTACTGTAATTTATTTGCCACGCATATAAATAATTTATAGTGAAAAACTTTGTTTTTACGGGTTAATTTTTTATTTACCAGGCAAGGCCCATTGAGCTCAATAGCTCTTTCTCAGAAGCTACCTGGCAATCACAAATGATAGCTCAACACAGTGGCTTAACTTGTGGAAATGTATAGCAGTAGCCAAATACTCTGAATGGAAGAAACCTGTTCAAAACATCAATTGCGATTTAACTCAAATAGCTGACATTTCACATTTTTTTCCCAACCGACAAACGCTGTAGAAATTGGGCAGCAGATACTCTGCCCCCCAAACCCCCACCCCATACCCCCCCCTCCCCCCCGTGCTGGTACGCACGCATTGAGTCGTCGGTGCCTCACGTCCAGGGCGTCCAGCGCCTTGCGGATGCCCTGTGCCGCCTCCGCCCGCAGTTCTGGGAAGGGCGGCTCTGGAGGGCACGACCCCTACACGTGCACACACAGACAGAGATGCCAGGAGCCCTCGCTGTGAGTCTATATGCTAGTCTGTGGGTTTATATACGTGACATTATGGGTCAATAAGTAAGTCTGTGGGCCAATATGTGAGTTTATTGGCATATATGTCAGCTTATGGCTCTTTACATAAGGCTGTGGAGTAGATATGTGAATCTATGGGTCTATATCAGGGGTTCTTAACCTTAACTGCAGCCTGCACCCCTTTGGTTCTCAGAAAGGGCATCTCGCACCCCCAGGGAGTGCGTGCACCCCAGGTTAAGAACCACTGGTCTCTTTGGAAGTATATGGTAAGTATGGGAGCCGATGGGTCTATATGTAGGTCTATGGTTCACGGTGGCATAGCGTGGTTGGCATGGAACCTTGCGCAATGAATGATATGGGGTCGCCTGTCCCATTTCCCCCCCTCCCTAACACCGATTCATAGCCCAGCATGTGGGCCCCTCTGGCCCATGCGCCCTGATGCAGTTACACCGCCTGTGCACACTCGACACTTGCGCCACTCGTCACCCTGCTGCTGCTGCTGCTGGCTAGCAGTGTGATGCTGGTGGTGTTGGCGGTGCGGTGCTGGCGGTGCGGTGTTTGTGGTGTGGTGCTGGTGGTGCGGTGTTGGTGGTGTGGTGTGGTGTTGATGGTGCGGTGTTTGTGGTGTGGTGCTGGTGGTGCGGTGTTGGTGGTGTGGTGTGGTGTTGGTGGTGCGGTGTTGGTGGTGCGGTGTTGGTGGTGCGGTGTTGGTGGTGCGGTGTTGGTGGTGTGGTGTGGTGTGGTGTTGGTGGTGTGGTGTTGGTGGTGTGGTGTTGGTGGTGCGGTGTTGGTGGTGTGGTGTTGGTGGTGCGGTGTTGGTGGTGTGGTGTTGGCGGTGTGGTGCGGTGTTGGTGGTGCGGTGTTGGCGGTGCGGTGTTGGCGGTGCGGTGTTGGCGGTGCGGTGCTGGTGGTGCGGTGTTGGTGGTGTGGTGTTGGCGGTTCAGTGTTGGTGGTGTGGTGTTGGTGGTGTGGTGCTGGCGGTGCGGTGTTGGTGGTGCGGTGTTGGTGGTGTGGTGCTGGCGGTGCGGTGTTGGTGGTGTGGTGTTGGTGGTGTGGTGCTGGCGGTGCGGTGTTGGTGGTGTGGTGTTGGTGGTGTGGTGTTGGTGGTGTGGTGCTGGCGGTGCGGTGTTGGTGGTGTGGTGTTGGTGGTGTGGTGTTGGTGGTGTGGTGCTGGCGGTGCGGTGTTGGCGGTGCGGTGCTGGCGGTGCGGTGTTGGTGGTGTGGTGTTGGTGGTGTGGTGCTGGCGGTGCGGTGCTGGTGGTGCGGTGCTGGCGGTGCGGTGTTGGTGGCGTGGTGTTGGTGGTGTGGTGCTGGCGGTGTGGTGTTGGCGGTTCAGTGTTGGCGGTGCGGTGTTGGTGGTGTGGTGCTGGCGGTGCGGTGCTGGCGGTGCGGTGTTGGTGGTGTGGTGTTGGTGGTGCGGTGTTGGTGGTGCGGTGTTGGCGGTGCGGTGCTGGTGGTGCGGTGCTGGCGGTGCGGTGTTGGTGGTGTGGTGTTGGTGGTGTGGTGCTGGCGGTGTGGTGTTGGCGGTTCAGTGTTGGCGGTGCGGTGTTGGTGGTGTGGTGCTGGCGGTGCGGTGCTGGCGGTGCGGTGTTGGTGGTGTGGTGTTGGTGGTGTGGTGTTGGTGGTGCGGTGTTGGTGGTGCGGTGTTGGCGGTGCGGTGTTGGTGGTGCGGTGTTGGTGGCGCGGTGTTGGTGGCATACGGGAGGAGTGGGGGAGGAGTCCGTGCTGGCCTGCTTGGGTGGCTCGCTCAACTCGTACTTTACTCTCGGAATTCGTGTCGCTATGAAACTGTAACATATCATCATCATCATCTTACCTCCATTATCATCTCACTTTTAGCTACACCATCATCATACCTCCATCATCGTCACTATTAGCTCCATCATCATCATAACTCCATCATCACCGCACCTCCGATTAGCACGGTGGGCGAGGTACAGTGCGAAAGAAGTTCAACATACGTACATCATCCTCGCAGTTTCATTATCATGTCTCCATCATCCTCACCATTAGCTCCTTCATCATCATCATTTCTCCATCAGCATCCTCAACTTTTAGCTTCACCATCATTGCTGTGATCATAATCTCAACCCACCTGGTGTTTATTTCCTGAAGCCCCATCTCCGACAGGATTTCCTTCATCACTGCACACACGCCATCACACCACGGGCAGGGGCACGCGTGTTGCTCGTGTGACTTATTTATCGAACCAAGCCACGTCGCAGTCAAACCCCACATTCACATAGACCAACGACTTGGCTGTATGTACTGCAAGTACGTTGAACTACTTTCACATCGTACGTAGCCAACCGCGCTAATCGGAAGTGCGGGGGAAGGACAACAAACTAAACACAAAATACAGTTCTCAAGAAAAAATCAGTTCTGGCCTTCATATTAAGTTCATCGGTGTCAAAGAAATGCGGAATCCATCTCATTTGAGGTGGATTTAGGAATTCGCTTCGGGTGGCATTCACAGGGGAGCAAGGACACAACAGAGGTTGTGCAAAGGGTCAATGCTTGACCTTTCCCTGCCCCCGTGTAAAACGCCAAATTGGAGTAAAGTCATCAAGCGCTATCGGCCGCACTGTATTGGCTGCAGAGGCCCAACCATAATAAAAACGCCCTCGTCACATCCACTTGCATTCAACGATTCACCTCCCCAGAGATTTGAAGAACGTTCACGATTTGAGTCAAGAATCCGTTTTGTATTCGTGTTTGCAATGTATGTTGAACTTCTTTCTCACCGTACGTAGCCAACAGGGATAATCGTAGGTGCATGGTGCGTCGTGTGTGTAGCATAGCAGTTAGCGCGCTGTGCTACGAACCGGGCGACCCGAGTTAAATTCTCGCTCACGGCCAATACAAGTGATGATTATATCTGAACCTGTCCTGGGCCTCATCTAGGTAGACACAGCCTCAGATGAGTACCTAGTGCAGTGTGTGTAAGCATCGCCACTAGGGAGACAAAGGCGGTCGGGCGTGGTGCCGGCCACCAACCTCCTCGTGTGCCGTTCCGGCCTTCATAGGTGCTGCTCGCTAACAGCACTTGCCCCAACAGTATGCTAAGACTATACGGGGGATCTGTGTCTTTGGTGTATGTTGTGATGTGCAGTGCCACCCACGTGGCTGCCGGTCCGAGGGGTTGATGAGCCGCATGGCCTTGACGTCGTTGCACTCCCGTTGCTCGTTAATCCCACCAAACACGTACAGCTGTGGACACGGCCTCGTTAGCGCAAACCAAACGCTCCCCTTGTCATCGGTCGCTGTCGTTGCGCAGCATGGCACGTTGAACAAGAGGCACAGCCATGTTGCCGGGACGTGTTACGATCAGATTCAATTGGCAAGCTGGTGTCGGCGCTGCAATAGAGGCGGTGACTGAGGTTGTCGTGGATGAGCAGTGATGGAAGTGCGGTGGATTAGGGGTATTGGAGGTGACGAGGGTGGTTTGTGGTGTTGCTGCTGGTGGTAGTGCAGTTATCTTTGGTTAAGGTGGTGAGGCTGCAACTGGTAGTGAAGGTGACTGGCGGCGACGATGGTAGCGGTGTTACAGCTGGTGATGGGTGTCGCTACTCGTGGTGAAACTGAAGCAGGCGATGACTAATTCTGGCGGTGGTCGTGGTAGCAGTGGTGTGGTTGTCGTGGTGATACTGCTGCTGCTGCTACTGCTGGTGATGATGATGGTGGTGGTGTTGTGGTCTCTGATGGATGTATACACACGTGGCCATGCAGAATGAACACCGTGTGGCTGTGTCTCTGTTCCGGCGCCAGCCCCATGTACAGCGGCACCTTCCACTTCATCTTGGCTGCGGGCATCGACAGAGACACCACGACAGAGCTACACACAACAAGTGCCTGTGCGCCAACTTAAATGTTGGCAATGCTGTCATATTATTGTAATGGAGGAAGCAGAGATGATTATAAAAGTGGACTGATGAATGATCATAAACAATGATGAACGATGATTATTGATTAATAACGATCATCTTGATAGATTTAGTGATGATAATGCATTATTGATGTGGATGTGATGATAATGAAAGATCAATGATGATGGTGATGATGATGATGTTGGAAATGATTGATTAATGGGGATTTAGTAATGGTGACGATCATCATCATCACATGATGGACAAATGGATGATGAAGGTGATGATGATTCATGATCATGATGAGGGCTTCACCGAGGCTGAGCTTGTGGAGGTCACCCAGCGATGTGCCATCTGTGCCACGCGTTCCTCCAAACACGTAAATATCCTACGCGCGGGCACAAGGACCAACACACAACATCTGTACAACCCCGTAAACTCTAGAGGCCTCTGAGTTGCGGCCACTACGTCTGCAAATTTGCGCGCGTTACAAATTGAACTATTATTATTATAATTGTTGGTAAGCGCCTATTAAGGGGTGCCGTGGTGGCGAAATGTTAAATACGTCACCTGGTGTACAGGAGGTCGTGGGTTTCATCCCAACCCTGACACCTGTATATTCGGAGTTTGCATGTTCTCCCCGTGGTCGCGTGGATTTTTCTCCGGGTCCTCCGTTTTATCCCTCAACATTTGGAAACGTGCGTTTAGAGTAATTGGCTGCTATAAATTTGCACGTGATAAGCCACTTCGTTGAGCTGTCGTTTGCAATAGCCAGGTCGCTTCTGAAAAAGAGCTACATAGCTCAGTGGCCCTTACCTGCTAAAATAAAAATTGTTTAATAGCAGTTTAACAAAACAAATTACTAACAGTTAATAAGAATTAGTTTAATAGTTTTTAAAACCTAGACCAGCATCCCCCACTTGCAACGGGGTGGTGTGGTCAGAACGGCACGCATCCATCTGCCTTATTAATCCAAATAGACTGTTGGGGCAAGTGCTCTTAGTGTGCACCTATTAAGGCCTGAACGGCACATGCGAGAATGGAGTGGTTGGATTCACGCCCGGTCACCTTGGTCTCCGCAGGACTGATATTGTTCACACACCACTACAAAGACAAAGACCCCCCAGTATAGCCTTAACAGACTGTTGGGACAAGTGTTGTTAGCTAGCACCTATGAAGGCCAGAACAGCACAGGAGGGGATGGGTTGGCTAGCCACCTTTGTCTACCTAGTGGCAAAGTTTTTACACATCGCGCTAGGAACTCAATTGAGGCTCCCGTGCTCACTGACACAAGGCAACAAAGACAAAAGTCCCCTGTGTAGCCTTCACAGACTATTGGGAAAGCCCAGCACGGCAGACCTAGGGGGTGGGTGGCCAGCACCACGCCCGGCCTTTTTGTCTCCCCAGTGGCGATGTTTACACATCGCACAAGGTACTCATTTAAGGCGGAGTCGACCTAGGGGAGGCCGAGGACCGGTTCAGATAATCGTCACTGGTGTTGGCCGTGAGCGGGAATCTAACTCAGGTCGCCGGGCTTGTAGCGCAGCGTACACACACCACCGCTCCTGGTGTGCACTCATTCAGTGGCGAGTCAACAGAATACCGACGTGAACACGATGCACCGGATACTCGTTAGGTTGACCTAAGAAACAGGCAGGCGAGTTTAAGACACCATCTGTTGGGCGTGTGCGCATGACCAGCTGTAGAATCTGCTGTAACATCACTCGCCCACACTGGGCTGTTAGTGAGCAGCCCAGAAAGTCTGTGGGTCAGCACTACTCCAGGCCAGCTTTGTCTCCGTAACACTGATGTTTACACGCCGCAATAGGCACTCACTGGTCTGTGTAGAACGCGGTGGCTGCATAATAGCAGCGGAGTGCACTGACGCGGTGACAATTTTTTTTAAATTAAATTGTCTTAGCAGCTCGGTGGTTAGAAAACGAAGCGGACACAGAAGCTCTTGACCTGTGCCGCTGCGTTATTTTTTGTCGGTTTACTCAACGCGTGACGTAGGTTCAAAAGTTCATGGATGAGAGGTGTGGGGTGAGAGGTTTTAGCCTGTCGCGTAGAGACTCGTCAACAGTAGCTGGGTGGCTCGCGGGGGGTGGAGGGAGCGATACGATGTCACTGCTGAGATCCTGGGTTTAAGTGCAGCAAGGTCTCGTATCTATCACTAATGTGTACAGTAGATAACTTTTATCAATTCACTGCTGTATGAGGGCCTCCCCATGCCATGCGGATCATGGCCGTGTTTTGACCATAGTTCATGCTCGACGGTGCTGGTTGGTCAAGGCGCTTATCATAAACACGGAGAGCATATAAATTGCAATACAAGTCGATTTTTCCTCCGCGGTGCTCTTACCCATCGCATAACATAGCCCCAATACCACCGATAACATCCCAGTGTGCACGGCGGTCATCCATCCTAGCACTACCCTATCTTGTGAAATCTGACGAGACCGGTGCATTCCAGGTTATTTGGTCACAGGCGTGTCACAACATGGCTGCACACAAAAAGAATACGCCCAACTTTTCAAATTTGGTGTTTCACTTAAACCAACCGTATTTCTAGATCTGACGGTTGTTAAATATTTTGATTGCGATTGCCACGTAACAAACGCCTCCTATAGCATTACTTGATTTGCTCAAAGAAAGTCCGGATCTCAAGAAATCTGTTTTTCAGGCGGGTTCTTCTGCATTGTTGATGTTTGCCCAATTCTGTTCATGATGAACGTTTCACTAATGCACAGAAGAATACTTTTTAAAAACCCACGCATATGAAGGAGAAAAAATGAAAGTGCTGCACAGATGGATTAACATTTCAATCAGGTGCTTTGCAATAATAATGTTTGCTGCCAGTGGAGTCCATCGTGTGTATGCAGGCAGTGCAACTACAGAGGGGCCACTGACCATAAGAACCCACGGACCATAGGAAGCATTTCATTCCTTGCACCAGGACCCATGCCAACCAGGCTATACCACTGTGGCCTATAGAGACCCATAGCCTCAGAGAGACACAAAGATTTTCATAGTTTCTATGTACAGTCTGTTGAACTTCTTCCTCACCGTACATAGCCAACCGTGTTAATCGGAGGTGGGGAGGAAGAACAACAAACTAAACACAACCATACATCTAAGGATTGTCTTATTAGCAAGGAAGTTGCACAGTGGCAACAGCCCAATCACCCCAGGAACAGAGCCTTGACCTCGGAGTATTTAGAAGGAGGCGATCTGGAGATCTCAGGGAGCTCGTTGCAGTGTCAAAATGTATCCATTTCTGTAAGTATCGTGGGCCTAACCCATTGAGTGCCATGGTGGCGAGATGTTAACTACCTCGCCTGGTTTACGGGAGGATATGAGTTCGATTCCGACCCTGACACCTGTATATTTGTAGTTTGCGTGTTCTCCTCCCGTGGTCATGTATATTTTTCTCCGGGTCTTGTGGTTTTTATCTCCACATTTAAAATCAACATCAATCGATGAGAGTATTTGGCTGCTATAAATGTCCACGTGATAAGCCATTTCACTGGGCTATCATTTGTGGCCAGGTCGCTTCTCAAAAAATAGCTATGGAGCTCAGTGGGCCTTACCTGATCAAATTCCAAAAGCAATAGTGAAATATTGCGGCGCTAACCCGTTGAGAGTGCCTTGTAGGTCAGCTGGAGTATGCGCACGCATGCACGCGCACACACACACACCTTGTAGGTGAGCTGGAAAATGCGCACGCATGCACGCGCGCACACACACACACACCTTGTCGTGGTGCGATGTCAACGAGTGGCAGCCTCGACCGCAGGGGGGCTCGCCTCGCACCTCGCACGCACTCCAGGAGAGCGTGGCTGCAGCAGCAGCAGCAACAACAAGACAAAGATTAGTGCTGGATCATTGATTCTTAACAATGTACCATTTTATAAGGGGACGTGTCTGTTGTCTTGGTGTGTTCTGGGACTGTTTGTGCTGTTCTTTTACTGCCTTCCCCAAGCTTGGGAATTGATGTACTAATGCAATTTTAACTTGTATACTTTATAAAAACCACGGTGGTTGTCAAGGAGGCCCCAAATCGTAGCTTTGGCCACTAGGAGGGGGGGGGGTCCAAAGCAACCCCTGCCTACACGCTGGTGACCTCCTGCTGTCATTCCATTCTGCTGCCCACCCAAGTTGCCATAGTAACTCATGGCTAATGCATTGCCGGTGATCGTTGCCAGCAATAATTGCTCTGAAATTGCCCTATCGGATCAAGGCTTGACTGGCTCTCGGGGGTTATTGTAGGCCAATTATATGACAAAGAAGTCAAGGATAATTATTAAACACAATTCAATTTGTGTATCCTGAGCCAAAAACATATATTTTAATAAATGTATCATCAATGCGTTGTTGCACGCCTCGTAAATAGGTTCGTACCAAACACATATATTTATACCGTAGCTTAAGATTTAAAAAATACACATGAAAAGATCAGCATAATTAAATGATACCGAGCGTGCCTGTTGCGCAGTGCTGACCCACAGCCGTGGTTGTAATTACGGTCCATGACCTTTGCAAGAGGTCTCATCAGTGGCAGACCCAGGGGTGGGGCTCAGGGGGTTATTGACCCCATCACCCACCCCCACCATGGTGGTTGGCTCGCTTTGCTCCCAACTCGCCCGCTTGAGTTCGATTCCCAGCCATGGATAACATCAGTGGCGATTATCTGAACTGGTTTCGGCCACCCCCCCCCCTAGGTCGACTCAGCCTTAAATTAATATACCTAGTGCAGGGGTCGGCAACCAAAATAACAAGAGACATTCTTCGAATTCGGTCAAAAAAAGTACTGCCAATACAGCAGTGCATGTGAATACAAGACGGTGGGTTCTTAATAAATAACGTCACGAAGCCCGACCCCTGACCTCGTGTGACGTGTAAAAATCAGTTCTGGGGAGATAAAGACGGCCAGCCGTGATACACGGCCACGCCACCCTTTCGTACGCTGTGCCGCCCTTGATAGGAAGAACTCACAAACAGCACTTGCCTCACCAGGCTATGTGGTCTGCATGGGAGATTTTTGTCTTTGTGTTGTTTGTAGCGTGCGTACCTGTGTCGAGGACGTACACGTCACTGTAGGACACTTTGTCGCTTCCTCCGATCCCTCCGAATACGTAGAGTAGCGTGCCGACAGCTGTCATGCCATGGTCACACCTGTCCAGCACATGCGACCGCCCGGTGTTTTATTTAGTCAGCATTGTTGATTTTGGTCACAGCCTTTGTCTAAATCAGTGGCCGGCAAGCTTGTGGCTCTGGAGACTCATGCGGCGCTTTAATGAGGACTGCTGCTTCGTGACAGTCATGTATTAAGGGTCAGCGTCTCGTATTCAACAAGTGCATTGCGCGCTCTTATTACAGATTATTTTTTGTTTACAAAAATGGCTATTTTTGTTATTTTGGTTGCCGACCCCTGGTCTAAATGAAGAACAATTTGTGGACGATTCGTCAAGTATAAGTCGGTGGATTTAATTCAGGTATTCTCTTAGTCTACTGGTCAAACACTCTTTTGTTAGTACATGAACTGAGAGGCCAGAGACATAGTGGATACTCTCTCTGGCTGCTGTATTTATGTGCTGTGAATAAGGCGCATTGCCAGAATCTTCGTCTGTTATATATTTTTCCTTTTAAGGCCACGGTGTTATCGACAAATGCGTTGCGGTGTATTGTGATTTTAAGTTCATTGTGCATGTGCAGCACTGCCAATGCAGCTGCATCGCCAAATAATGTTATCTATGTTGATGCGAGGATTGGGCAATTTCCCCCAATATCAATATTATAACCAAGCCGGCTAATCAGTGAACTCGGTAAATCTTAATATATACATGTAGCCAATTATCAAGGTTGAACATCTTCAGTGCACTGCTGTCTCGAATCACGTTCTAACATTATCTTAAGTCTGCACCTTCATTCGGACTCGTTAATTTCGTCTCTTCACAGACGGTCACGCATTGATCTTTGGTGGGAAGTCATAGTCTAGTGGTGATGGTGGTGATGATAATTATAGTAGTGGGTCGTTGTCATCGTTGTACTTGATGATTTTTATCGACTCATAGTGAACGCTGACTTACTTTTAAAAAATGTATCACTAATTTTGTTGACAACATTAACAATGCACGTGACCGGGTATGCACTACACAAACAACCTGCTTCTAGTGTTCCCGAATGTCCCCGTTTGTCGGATTACATGGTGAAAAATCAACCAGTGTCTCCCATCACCAGTCGTGGGTGGGGTTTAGTCAGCGGTGTGAGATGTGAATATGGACTAAAGCATATCCATAGATTGTGAGGTCGGAGGATACCAGGCGCTTTGCATTCCGGGCGATTCAATTATATTTGGTAATCGGCGAAGGAATCTAAGCAGGCTTGAGCCTGGAAAGTGTGTGGATGGGTGCGGGGCCAACACCAGTAACGATAATCTAAAATGGTCGTGGGCCTTCCCTAGGTCGACTCAGTTTCAAATGAGTACCTGGTGCAGTGTGTACAAACATCGCCACTGGGGATACAAAGGTGGTCAGGCATGGTGCTGGCCACCTTCCGCCTCGTGTACCATTCCGGCCTTCATACTGTAGGTACTCGCTAACAGCATTTGCTCCAAGTCTGTTAAGGCTATACGGGGGGTCTTTGTCTACTCAGCATACCACCGGGTGTTATAGGCTGCTGCGTGGCTACATTGCGGGCAACAGCAGGAAGTGCAGCACAATCCAATATTGAACTGTTCCATGCTCCCAAGGCCCGTTCCCGCATAACCAACATGGTAGAGTATGGTCAAATAACCCCCACAACCCACGCGATGTGGGGAGACCTCCATCTAGCAGTGGACTGACAAAGGGCTGTGAGGTTTACGCCTTTGAATGAGTTCCTGGTGCGCTGTGTGCACATCAGCGCTTTGGAGGCAAAGGTGGCCAGACGTAAATCACAACAGCCACAACGGCTCCCTCGTCGTGTGCCTTGCCTGCCCTAATAGGCGCTCGGTAACAACTCCCACATCCACATGTTGCACACTCGAAATGACGGACGTGGGCAGGTGCTCCAAATCGAGGGCAAACACATTTATTGTGGTTAATCTGTAAAATGCAACAGCACGTGTGTCACACACAGCAATTCTTCCAAGTCGCCATTAACCATGTAGCTGGTGTTCATGTGCGATTTATTCAATAACCCTGCCAGCCACCTACAGGCCCAACTCAGTCATCACATGCTGCTGTACACACATGCACATCAGGACTTTCACAGAACCACACTTTACTCCCTTGCTGCACAAGGATATAATTAAAAGAGTGATCCGTTCCTAATGTGCCACACACAGTCTGCGTGGCTGTAGACCGTCGAAGATATCTCTGTGGTAGTGAGTCACAGCGCTTGCGAGTCAGCACACTTGACGATGCTTGGAAAGCCAAGGGAGTTCGCAAGAAGTTTACGAACAAACATCTCCTAAGAGCCCCCGATGGCTACAATCCCTGGCTACGATCTTCCGTCACTCCTTATGGGCCGCAAACTCTAAACCCTCATCCGCACACACAAACAATGGCAGATGCGGATACTTCATGATGGCAAAAAATGGAAAATGCAAAAATAAAAACTCTGTTGAAATGTGTGGCGACTGTGGGCTCCACCCAGAACAGACCATGGAACAGACAGCGACTCAATGCCCGATTCACAAATACAAGTGAACATATTGGTAGCACACCGGTGCAGCGTAACAGGTCTTTATAAAACAGTCTGCTAATGTCGCTGTTGCCCTTGAGTGGGCTGCAGGCTCTCCATCAGAAGTTGCACTAAGATTCAGCAGCTGCTTTCCCATTCGAACTTGTGACATCACGAGTCGTAATCTTTTGATTCCACCGTCCGCCAAGAAATTATTCTGAAAATTAATTGAGGAACCGTTCGACCAAGTCTCGGGCACGAGTACAAATCTGCCTTTGGAACATGGAACCAATCTTCATCAGGCTGGGTGCTGCTATATGGCAACAGGCTGTGAAGCTTCGTGTTCAGCTGCTCATAACGTTCATCTTCTGACTTCTTCGACATCACAAGAACTGATTTTGATGCACACCCCGCAAGATTTTCTGACCCGGGTTGTGAATCACAGTAAAATAAAAAATTGTTGCGAAAAAGTAGTTTTTTTTATGCCACGCACCACCGGTGTGCCGCCAATACGTTCAAATATGGAGAAGGAGAAAGAGACATCAGAGCACGATACATTGTGCTACTCAGGACGCAATGGTCTGGCTCAACCACCCACGATGTAAAATAATAGTTGTTGCTCTGCATCAGGAGTCGGCAACCACAATGACAAGAAGAGCCATTTTTGTTTTTAATTCTAAAAAACAACCCCCCCCCCCCCCAATATTTAAATATCCGCCACTGCGTGTGAACGTCACAAAACAGTCCTAAAAGAGCCGCCATGCGGCTCCGAAGCCGCAGGTTGCCCGACCCCCTGTTCTACATCAGCATCAGCCACACGGAGGAGGAGTCGCAACACGCTCGCTGCCCTCGGTGAACATAGCAACGGACCTGTGAGAGACGAGCTATTGTGGTTGCATGGGTGCTGTGTGTGTGCGCGCGCGCGCATGTACTGAGTTATCACGTTCCCCCTCTAAACGCTTGTGCTGATTAATAATTTACTGGACACGAGGGAGAGGTGGTTGAGCAAAGGCACAATTTTGGCTGCGTTTCTCATTCCGTCCAACTTTGTGCTCTACATATATACTTGCTGAAGTTCACGCCCAAACTCATCCTGGGTCAGTAATCCCAGCCACGATCATAATTCTAATTTCTCAGAGCCGAAAACACGATCTATAATCGTGATCTACGATTGCAAAATTGTCAAGACGTTCATTGAAATGTAAATTAATAAGCAGTGGAGGCTTCTGTTTCATCACCGATACTGTGGCACGCGTCTAGCCATCAACCACTGGGCCTTCCACCCCAGTTTTACACGAAGGTTCAAGTAAAAATCGATTTCAAATCGATCATTCCACTCGTGTGTGTAAGGATCTTATTTACATGTTTTGGAAACGTATTCAAACTACAGGTAGTCCTTTACTTACGATGGAGATGCGTTACGACGACCCCATCGTAAGTCAAAAATATCGTAAGTCGAAGATGGCCTAGCCTACCCAGAAGTCTTAAAGAATGGTGATAATTTAGCAAAACAGAGCAATTTACAGTACCGTACTGTATAAACTATATACTGTATGTATTTATTAATTACAATACTGTATTGCACAGTAAAATGTAAAGTAAAAAACAAGGTAAATTCTTAGCCTACCTATATGAACTGAAATTTAATAGAAAGGCGGGAGATGCGTACATTCTGGCAGCGTCCCAACGTACAGTGTCGTACCTCGTACGCTGCTGCGTTTGCCTTCCGTGCGAAATTTAAAATATTTTACAATTTTGTCGTATCGCTTCGCCATCGTAAGATCGAAATATCGTAAGTCGGACCATCGTAACTCGGGGACTATCTGTATATGCCAATCTACCTTCAGGTTAAATGGATTGAATGAGGCAGACCATACACGTGAGACAGCGAAACGAGACAGGAAAGCATCTATTCTTCAATGGAATCATGCCGCCAAATCGTGGCAATTCACTGAATCTGTGAAGGCTGGTGGCAGGGGAGAGGCGTTGATCATTGTACGTACTTAGTTTACATCTAACGTAGCCACCTGTGCTCATTGGAGGTGCGGAGGGAAAGACAACAAACTAAACACCAAAAGGAGTTCTAAAATAAACGTGTGTATTTTTTTATTTAAAGCTTTCGTGACTGCAGGGATTCATATTCTTGGTTCTTTCGGTAAAGTCACGTAGAAGGGAAATAATAAAATAATATTTATATGAAACAATAAAAATTCTCACGACGTTTCGACTGCAACATAAGCAATCATCATCAGCTGTGGATTTCACATCGAAAGAACCAAGAATATAAATGTGTGTATGTTGAACTTCTTTCGCACCGTACGTAGCGAACAGTGCTAATCGGAGGTGCGGGACAAGGAAAACAAACTAAACACAAAAAGCAATCCCTAAGAAATACGTTTTCAATCTATATTCAATAGTGCATAGCTCCAGTGGCTTCCTAATATCGGAATGAAGGGCGTTTCGGATAGCTGCAGGAGCGCATCTGAAAACGCGCGATGCAATGACCAATGCAGCGTCCGATGCCTAGCAATGCCTAGCCTTGCAAGCATGGCATCTGTCATCGTCTCAATGGTGACACCCTGCGTGAGAAAGAACACGGGGTGGTTGGGCGGAGGTGTTGCGAGAGAGGCAAGGGGGTGGCACGGTGCCTCGAGCCTTCACTGTTGTGGCGTTACCTTGGGGATGGAGCGACGCCGAAAGTGTGCACGGGTGTCCAGGTGAGAGACACTGCCATATGTCGTGAGTTGTCGTCGGGTGAGCGGACAGGGGTAGGGGGGGAGGCAGGGCAGTGGCGGTTAAGGTATTAGCCGTGCTGAATAAATAACGATACTTACACTTATCGCCCCGCGTTTGTTAGCAGTCTTGACTTTGTTTCCTGATATTTTTGTCTTTTTCCACACTTTTATCCCGACTAGGTTGTCGGCATCATGTCATGAGACGAAGTATCCATTCAGGAATGTTGCAGAGCAGTGCAACTCCTTTCTGGGAGAGAGCGGCCCAAGGAAGCGGATACCGCAGCACTACCGCTGAGATCCCTTCAAGCAACCTCTCGTTTCCACCGCAGGCAACAGGACTTTCCCACTCGCTCTGTCACTGACAATAATGATCATTGCATGACAGCCGAACCGATATTTTTAATTCTGAAGAATAAAATTTCATGCAATGAGTTTTTGTTTTTTTTGTAAAGTAATTGGTGACCGGGCTGAGACCATGACCTCGCTACGCTTAAGAATGCGGTGTTAATCTTATAGGCGGCTGCCCGGATTTGAACCCAGGAGCTCAGCGGTACCAGCTGATGCTCTGAGCCAACTAGCCACTTCAAGGATCATCTTTACTCGACACGCACAAGCCTAATCGCAACACCCCACCCCCCTTTGCAGGCCAGTGCTGCGTTCACCAATGTGCAAACATAGGGGGGGGGTCCCCCCCCCCTTGCGTGCACTCACACGTACCCGTGTTGAACTGGAACACGTCGTTGCACGCCTGGCCTCCCCGCACACCTCCCATAACGTAGATGTCGTCTCCCAGCGCCGCCACGGCCGGGCAGAGGGCACGGGGGGCCAAGCCGCCCCCGCACACCTTCTCCCAACTCAGGGAATCTGCTCGCAAGAGACACACGGGGCAAGAGGCGGAGGTGGAGGCGTTAGCGCGGCCTCGCTGTGCTAACGGCGTGCAAGCCACACTCTGGAACACGGGGGGTGTCGTCCTATGCACAGCAATGCACAGGTACTTTGTCATTTTAATTTTCAGCTTGTCAAGCTGTGAACTTGAACGGCAACAGAGGGGAAGACCTAAAGCCAGATGGTTGGTGATAATGATGAGACTGTGAGAGCGGGTCATTGGAGGTCAGGAGTTGACTCCGCTTCCTTTCATCTGCGTGATCTCATTGCTGTTGCGGTAGTGAAGTGTGGTGGCATTAATGTCATTGGCTGTGATGATCCGGACATTGTTGATGTGACTTTAGCAATATCTCCCCAGAGATCTTTGTTTTCACGGAGGTGTGTGCACGCGTTCGTGCATGCGCGTGCACGTGCATGGACGTGTGTGCATGTGTGAACGTGCTCACCCAAGTGGAAGCGGAAAACCCCGATGAGCGCTTCACTCGCAACCAGCGAAGCCTGGCCTCCAAAGAGATAGAGAGCACCCCGAACCGCACTGCAGATAGGCACGCACACAGAGAGCGCACGTTCAGCCTTAGAGGCTGCTGGAGCAGCCTTACTTGCTGGGCAGGACTACACCTGGCGACGTTTGTTTCCCCAGCGTCGGTGCTTACACACAGCAGCAGGTACTCATTTAAGGCTGAGTTAACATAGGGAATGTCCAGCACCAATTCAGATATCGCTCTGCAATAATTACAGCCATGGTTGGGAGTTGGATTGGTTTAGATCGCAGGGGTATGGTACTGCAGTTCGCTAACCACTGTGCCACCTCTCACCAGGCACACAGATGCAGACACGTGCACACAGGCATGGCTCACGATATTGTCATATACTAATGAGATGCATTGATACTGGTAGGAACCTCCTGGTTACACCAGCCCACAGGGGATTATTGTGTCCGTCGTGTAGGGAGGGGCTGGGTAGGGAGGGAGGGGCTGGGAGGGTGGGGAGGGGCTAGGTGGGGAGGGTGGGGAGGGGCTGGGGGGCGGGAGGGGTGGGGCTGGGTGGGGAGGGGAAGGGCTGGTCACCCCGTGGTGCCCTTATAAAACTCAACGTTTAACCTACTCACGCCGGCTTGTGCCCGCCCTCACAGTCGGGCATATTTGCGGAATACACCACGCCGCCGTTGACCCTGGCCATTGACCGAGCAACCCAACGTTCCTACCAGCTCCCTCCGCAGGACAATGTGTTTAAACGGCGAGCTGAGTAAGAAGAGTATTGATCCCAATTACTCAGGGCCTTGCTGTTCTGAGTCACGGCTGATAAGGTTGGTTGGGGTGCGAGGTGGATTGGGATGGACTCGAAAGCAGTAAGGTTGTAGGGTGCAGTACAACGTCTCATACCTGACCGTCACGTATCCAGCCTGACCAGTTAGCCACCCAAACCCAGTGCTGTACGTGTGCATAGTGTCACTGCCATTTGCGATCGATGTTCAAAATCCGACTTTTCATGTACAGCAATGTATGTTACATAATGGGACCTTTTTGGGTAGTGTCAAAGTTTGAAAAAAATAAGAATAGGTTTTACCTTTTCTGGCAATAAAATAGGTGTTAAGACGTTCAAACACCAAATAGAAATGTTTGCAAGAAATCATGTCTGCATTAACCACACGTACTTGTGATGAACATGCAAACAATGCAAACAGAACATTTGTTCTGATAATATATGCATTGTCTTTAAAACTGATTGGTCTACACCAGAGACAGCATTCTTCCTCGTCTCACCAGTGTCAGACCAGCGAACGCATTTTAGCGTTATCTGGTCCTCTGGTCTTTAGGGACTAGGCCCTAAAGAATGCTGTCTCTGTTGTAGAACAATCAGTTTCAAAGACAACGCATATATTATAATCAGAGCATGTTGTCTTTGCATGTTCTCACCACAAGTACGTGTGGTTAATGCAGACATGAATCGTTGCGAAAAGTTTCTATTTGGTGTTTGAACATCTTAACACCTCGATTTAAAGCTTTCGTGACTGCAGGGATTCATCTTCTTGGTTCTTTCGGTAAAGTCACGTAGAAGGGAAGTAATAAAATAATAAAAATAAAACATAATAAAACAATTCTCACGACGTTTCGGCCACAACGCAAGTAGCCGTCCTCAGGCTACTTGCGTTGTGGCCGAAACGTCGTGAGAATTGTTTTATTATGTTTTATTTTTATTATTTTATTACTTCCCTTCTACGTGACTTTACCGAAAGAACCAAGAAGATCTTAACACCTGTTTTATTGCCGTGAAGGGTAAAAGCTATTCTTATTTCCTCAAGACATGTATTTAGTGAATTCTTAATCTTGCATACATTCGCTTGCGTCTAAAGAACATGTTAACAATCAAAGCGAAGACAGGTGAGTAAAAGAGCTTGTCGGGAAGATACTTCCCCAGCCGGAATAAGTTTATCTTCCCAGACGTTTCGACAGTTTGCACTTTATTTTTGGTGCTATAACCTATTTGTGCAGAGTGTAAACTGTAATTTGCTATAGATATTCACGTATCCTGACCGATTCACATATCTATCAATACAAGGCCGTAGCCATGGAGTCAACATTGGGGGGGACAAAATCTTCCTGGGGGGTTGGGGGTCCCCCACCAGAAAAAAAATCGAAATTTGAAAACGAATTTCCTGCCTAAAATATTAAAAAATTCACTAACACATTAGATGGACTTTTTTTTTTTTACAATAATGTCTCATAGTGTATTTATTGTTTCATTGTATGTAATGGCAGAGATTAGGGATTAATAAAGTACAACCATAACCACAATCATATAAACATACATCTATTCATAGAAATATATTGGGGGGGACATTTTGAGCATATTTGAATATATATTATAATTACAGCCTTCCATCAATGCAACATTGTGCACGGTATTGCAGGAGTACAAGGGGCAGATGTTGTCATGTAGAGACATTCGTAAATGTATTCTTTGCAGTATATTGTTGCGTGCATTATAGTTCTGTACTATTCTCGATGGTGTGGAAATGTGTTCAGGAGTTGAATACCCAGTCGCCACAACGAGAGGGCTTCAGGAAGTCTGTTTTCGAGTTTTTTCTATTGCTCCTCCGTTGAAGGAGCGCAAACTACAATGATTTACTGCACGGTCCATAGTTTTGGTGGCATGGTCACAGTCGCACTGCTGTGGTTTTTCCTTAATTTTCCATTCATGAAGGAGATGTTGCGCATCGACCTGTTGATGTTCTCATGTGGTTGATGGTTACACCAGTGTCTTCGTGAAGAAATCTGAAATCCAGGAGGTGCGAGGTCCGAGTTGTACAGGTGGATATGTGACACGGTCCAATTTTTTGAGCTTCAGGAGTTTAATTCCCAGTTTCTGAATATTTTTAAAGGGATCTCCCCAAAAAACATGTCCCATGTTGGACCGGTATATGCTTTTCGGTTTCCGAACAAATGCATAATAAGGTCGCACTCATTATACACAAAGTGCTTGCTACAAATGAACCACGGATACCTTGCTGATCTCATCAAGAAGCATAAATCATCACGTGAACTCTGGTCATCCTCGTAGCAGCTTTTGGATAACCATCGAACAAAGACAGTCACCGCATCGCACGCTTTCAGATGCACTTCCGCGACCGTCTGGAAAGCTCTTCCTTCCGATATCAGGAAGCCACTAGAGCTATGCACTTTTAAATCTCGATAGAAAACTAATTTCTGTAAAACTGATTTTTGTGTTTAGTTTGTTGTCCTTTCCCCATACCTCTGATTCGCACCGTTGGCTACGTACGATGCAAAAGAAGTTCAACATACATATTATATCTAGCCACACTACTTCCACGACACAATGTACCTCTCACATTGTGGAAGGGTGCGAGAGACAAGGGGAGGCCACTCACCAAAGAGAGTGACCAAATCGGGCACAAGGCAGGTGTCCACTGTGAGGGACCTCCTCCCACGATAGTTCTGTAGGGGTCACTGTGGACATATGAACGGGTTCGCTGGTCACATGGCATGGGAATCGGCCTTCATCCAGCAGTGGATTTACAAAAGAACTGTACCTGTGCAATGCATTCGTGGTTGGAACAATGCTGAGAAAGAGTCACTGAAATTTCGATTTAAAGCTTTCGTGACTGCAGGGAATCATCTTCTTGGTTCTTTCGGTAAAATCACGTAGAATGGAAATAATAAAATAATAAAAATAAACCATTATCAATTAATTCTCACGACGTTTCGGCCACAACGCAAGCAGCCGTCCTCAGGTGGAGAACAGGTCTGTCGAGAAGACAGAGTCTGAATGAGGACGGCTGCTTGCGTTGTGGCCGAAACGTAGTCTGAATGAGAGTCTGAATGTGTCATTCAGACTGTGTCATTCAGACTCTGTCTTCTCGACAGACCTGTTCTCCACCTGAGGACGGCTGCTTGCGTTGTGGCCGAAACGTCGTGAGAATTATTTTATTATGGTTTATTTTTATTATTTTATTATTTCCATTCTACGTGACTTTACCGAAAGAACCAAGAAGATGAGTCACTGAAATTGTCAACAAACTTCGTGTGGCGGGCATGGTGGTGCGTGGCACGAGTGTTGTGATTAGACACTGGACTCTTGAGCTAGGCTAACCGGTTGATTAAGAAATCTATTACTCTTCCGATGATAGGTTCAATTACTCAACCACTGGGAAGGAAGTGATGGGCAGGGTATGGTGACATCATCGGCATCAACGGCAGGGGTTTCCTGTCTTCGGGAGGCAGTACAGTAAGTCTGGAAGGCCACCACTTTTTAAGGGGCCCTAGTAGTAACTCACGAAACAAGTTGTTGATTGCATCGGAGTCGATTAGCGGGACTTGTTCATCAACCAAGCTCGAGTTTGAGCCCGAGGTGCGCGGCGTGTGTGCGCACGTGCTCACCCACGAGCATGTGTAGGTCGTTGTAGAGGATCGCCTCCCCATCCTGCCACAACACACACGCCAATGCGTTCAGAGATTAAAAAAAATCAATGACCAGATTAATGTTGCGTAGCACGTGACGCAATGGTTATTATATGCCAGGGCTTCCCCAGGCATTAGTTTTTTTGGTCCCATTTTTGCTGACTGTAATTTGTGCCCCACAATAAAAATGCAATCACAGGAGTTTACTTGTGAGCAAAGCACTGAGAATGCATCCAATCTCATCAGATCTCAGAAACGTTTCATTGTTGAGCCTGGACAGTGCTTGGGTGGGTGACCGAAGACCTTTGCGCAAATAGGTTGCCAGAGTTATCTCAGGGCTGTGGGTAGGAAAGGCACGTGGCAGCCTAGTGTATTATTATATTTCGATTTAAAGCTGCAGGGATTCATCTTCTTGGTTCTTTCGGTAAAGTCACGTAGAAGGGAAATAATAAAATAATAAAATATTAATAATAATAATAAAATGTCGTGAGAATTTTTTATTATTATTTTATAATTTTCTTTCTACGTGACTTTACCGAAAGAACCAAGAATATGTATTATTATAGTGTACTTCCGTGTCTGCTCCCCACCTCCACCAACCAATACATACCAACGTGATGAAGTACGGGCCAATAACCCTCATGAGATGGTGTGACTGTAATATGGAGTGCACGAGGCGTACACGTCTCGGCAATTTGATTGATTGTCACAAGTTTGGGTTGCAATATGATTCAGGGATCGATTCTTTTTTGTTCATTATTTTCTTATTTATTTTCTCATCTGTCCATTCACCCAAATGTAACAATGGTAAATAATTTGCATACATCAATTTGTAAGTGCACAATCGGATGTATGCATCGTGAGCGAAAGAACGGTTATTTAATGGGATGAATGCATTGTTGCATACTTAGTACAGTATCCACAACGACAGTTTCATTATAAAAAATCACCACCATCCTACATTTATGAATTGACACATTTCTACCGACTTCAATTCAAATGACCAATTATCTAGTCATTCTGAGATATTAACGAGTACTGTATGTCACAATGAAGCAAAGTGGCTGCAATTAAACCAGGCAAGCTTCAAATGAGTCTCATTGTGTTTCGTTTACCTTTTCGTGCTTTGTGTCATATATATCCTTATTATGCCTGTCACAAAATCACACAATCTTGTAGGATCTTGAAAGGCAAGCAGGGTTGAGCCTGGATAGTGTTTGGATGGGCAATCACCACGTTATGTTATGGGCAGCAGAGATAAGTGCAGCAGAATCAAATATTTTACTGGTCTTATATGGTCCTACCATCTGTTCTCCCCATCTTCGCCAACCCGAAGTATGTTTAAACAAAAAAAACATGACCCATATCACCTGGGGAGGCCATCATCCAGCAGTGGATTACCTAAAGGGCTGTCCATGTATGTGTACATATTATTATTTCGATATATTTTTCATTCTTCTTCTCATGGGTATCTTAGTTTGACTCTGTGAGTTTTAGGCATGTCCACTGAAATGTGAATCGTGAGTTTTGCTGAAAGATGCTGGAGAGAATCCAACTTGGGATATTTCGGCCTCTTCCGTGTTGGCATTTTAACGCTAAAAACTGAAAGGTGCAGAGTAGCGGTGGTGGCAAAGCCAAAAGAACGGTCTTTGATGTTGAAACGAACACTGTGCCACGGAGTAGCCACGTGTATCAAAGCGGGATTGGATTTACTGTTGTCAAAGTGGAAAAAAGCTGGCAAGGCAGTCGAATAAGAAGAGAGCCCGCATTTTTTTTGTTATAGAATTTTGACTGTACGAAGAAATGCAAACGCACATACAGAAGAGAGACACGCCGAGCCCTTCAGCTCATTACTACACCCAGTTTTAAAATAACATTGTTCGTGGAGTAAATATATATTAAAAAAATATATTATATTAAAAACTATTTATCGAAAAGAATTACGTCTGAAAACGAGAGAGACAGAGCGCGCAAGGTCTCCGCTTTGTCGAGCAGCAAACAAGGTGACACACGCCCAAGAGCACGGGGTCACCAACAGTCAGTCCCATCACGTGCTCCGCTTGTGGGAGACCTTGTACTCTGTAGCCGAGCCTGGCTTCGAGAGGTTTTATAGTCTCTGTCGGGGAGCGGTAGCGTAGCGGTTTGCGCACGGCGCTATGAACCCGGTGGCCCGAGTTCGATTCCCGCTCACGGGCGGACACCAGTGACGATTATTTGAACCGGTTCCTGGGCCTCTGCTAGCTCGACTCGGCCTCAAATGAGTGTGCGGTGTGTAAACGTCGCCACTTGGGAGACAAAGGCGGCCAAGCGTGGTATTGGCCACCCACCTCCTCGTGTGCCGTGCCAGCCTTCTTAGGTGCTTGCTAACAGCAATTTCCCCAACAGTTTGTTAAGGGGGATCTTTGTCTTGTTTGAGTGCGACAGTTGCTAAATACATTTCAGTGGGGGAATCCCTGTGGGCCCCAAGGCCACCTTGCGCTACACACACTTCCGTAGGAATGCATTACAATGAGTGGCAGCTCGTGAAGGGTGTGAGGCTGGACAGACAGAGTTGGGAGACACGGTTACGCAGGCACCTCCATGCTGCAGCCTCCAAACGTGAAGGCGATGTCACCCACGACAGCGGTGGCGTGGCCGTGTCGGGCACTCGGTGGTGACCCTTTGACTTCCTGCTCAATCCACTGGCCGCTCACCAGTGCCATCGTTGGGCTCGGGCTCTGTGCAAGCGAAAAAATTAACCCGTAAAAACTAAGTTTTTCACTATAAATCCTTTATATGCGTGGCGGCTAGAGTCCTCTCGTCCTCTGGCTTGAGATAGCTGCCACCTATGGGTCAGATGATTGCCTGCCACCATTAAGCAATTGGTAATTAAATATAATTTATTTTTTCCTAAAAAGTGTAAAATTTTGGAAAAATTTTTTCACGAAAATCAATTGTCACGCACAACGAGTCTGTATGCAAAATGTCAGCTCGATTGGATCACAGGAAGTGGGTTAAAAAACGACCAAAAGATTTGCACGGTCGTAAGCGCGCAAGCAAGCAAGTGAACTTAATATAAAGGATTTAAAAAGACAAAAAATGATGATGAATAAATGGATGTCTTAGCCATTTAAGATGATATGCACCAATTAACGACTTGCTACTTCAGGCACAATTGGTACGTCTGCACACGACACATATATATAAAACACACAAGGGAAATCACTCGTTATGCAACGCAGCATGATGTAATGTGCTGGCCATACATATGATTAAATATTAACATTCAAGTTACCGTCATATTTAATCAACCCGCTCGTAATCCCCGATGTAGAAGACATTCTATGATATAAGCAGCACTTCCATATAAATTAGGATTGTTAAGACCATAACCGTTAACCCGTTATTAAAGGGACCGACCATCATTTCCACAGGTGATTTTAGACATTAACGCAACGATTGCAATGCGCAGATGGTACGCATCTCCGATTAGCACGGTTGGCTACGTACGATGCGAAAGAAGTTCAACACATATACATGCAAACATTGGAATAAAACTCCAGAACATAAGGCTGCCGTCTTGTAGAAAGAAAGAAAGAATATATAAGTGCCTTGAAAGCAAAACTATTCATCAAAGGCGACATTACGCTTTGGTCCTTCTGCATGGCACATCGTTTCCAAGCCAGTGGTGGAAATTACACATTAGGGCCCATCCATTTAGTCCATACGCTGGGGGGGTTAACCCAAATGCGTACGCTTGCGTATGGGGGGGTCTACTGACAATGTACGCATAGGAAACGGGGGGGGGGGTGAAGCCTCGATAATAATTTGTCTCCATTGGCCTTCAAATTAATTAGATAGTCCGACGATGGACTATCTTTTTGCTTAAACACGTTAATATTATGAATCCTTGATCGTTTCTGCGTGGATTAAATATTGGCCGTTCTGTAGGATTCGGGGGAGAGGGGTTAAGTTTTGACGGATTTTGTGCGTACCTACTAAATGGATAACCCCTTAATTTATCTGGTACGAGTCTATACGGGGCATCTTACAATAGGATACGCTACTTTAAAACAATGATACAATGGTGCCTCTCTAAGAGTTACAATAAGCCTCCTTGTCAGGAATTAACTCTTCTCTCCTGCACATTGCTGTGTTTATTTTGCTCACAATGACACTGGTATTTAACGCCAAACAACAACATTCGCTGCTTAAGTGGCGCTGACGTCACCGCGGCGCTTCGTGCCAGGCTAGGTGCACATCGAGGCTGTCACGTGAAGTGCCGAAGGACCCCACTGGCAGGAGGTCATTGGCCAGATGTCGTGGAACGGTGTGAGAGTCCCCACACTTTACCCCAACCACGTGGCGATAAAGTAACTGGTGCCCCCCCCATTTAATCCGATGGGACAGCGTCCTAATAAACGATGCTCAACCGCCACTTCGGCAACATCCATCACGCTCATCAACAGCACCAAAGACTATTTTACACAAGGTCTTTAACCGATAATGTGTCACTGAATTAAGCTTATATTGTAAAGAAAACCCGTTTGACAATTAGTGTAAGGGGCCGTCCATAAATGACGTCACGCGATTTTGTACGATTTTTGACCCCCCCCCCCCCCATCGTCACACGGCGTCATAAAAAGTCAGACCCCCCCCTCAAATATGACGTCACAAAGCTCTGCTCCCCCCCCCCCCAAATAAAACATGTTTCAAATCGCTTTAAACTATTGTCATTGTAGTGCGTATTTAATGTGGCGCTGCACTCTGATGTTGTAGGAGAAAACATTTATTAAAAAGTCTATTTTATTAAGTAGAACGTGTTGTCTATATTTATTTAAAGTTGCACATTTTGATGTGACGTCACATTTCTCATTATACCGTACCTGTCAACCCCTTATGACAGATCCATTCAAACCTTATTGGTTACCCCGTGCCCTTATAAATATCAACGTTCATCCTACAAAGTTCTTATTGTAACGACTGCACACCGCATGCCCCTAAAAACTAAATTTCCTGTACAAGAATACGGGGCAAACCGTGTGGTTTGACAAGATCTGTAAGATATCTTTATAAAAGAAAAAAAATGCCTTTTATAGGTTAGATGTTGTTATACCAGCAGCCCTCAAAACTATCACAATCTGCTTATATGTCTGTCTAGTTTTCTGGTTAGATTTTTGTTGCTATTTCATTTATACCTGATGATGATTGCTTGTGTTGCAATCGAAACGTCGTATGCTATTATTTAATTCATTATTTTATCTTTATACGTGACTTTACCGAAAGAACCAAGAGTTTATCACAATACAGTTTAAAAACACAGTACAAAGCAAGCATTCAAATACACGGTCGAAATTACGAGTTGTAACTCTCATACAAATTCTACAATTAGATTACCTCAAGAGTTCAACAGATAATATATAAATTACCAGATAATAATATTAATTTATGCGTGACAGGCAAATACAGATAGAAAATTTCGCTAAACAGTTCAAACATTACCTTTAATGAGCTCTTTCGTTTTACCGCTCGCCCTGCTTGTGCTACTTTCAAAAATAAAACCTTTATAGTTGCCCACAAATGTTATATTAAACAAATACAATTATAATAAACGCCAATTTTTCTCACGACCCAATCTTTTTACGCAGTCGACGGTGGATGCGAGGGGCGGGGCCGCGTGCTGTGGGGGGTGGGGGCAGGGGGGGGTCGGCGTCCCAGCGTTGCTAGGCAACATTCGAATTACGTCACCCGCAGGCAACCCCCGTGACGTCACGCGCAACACGCCAACTCGCGCGATATGACGTCACCGCAGAAGTATAATCGTCAACGGTTTGGTGGATCAGATTAGTGACGTCATCCCGCAACACGGGGTATTTTTTTATGCAAACAACGTCACACAACAAAAACAGCGGCGATGACGTAATTTTCTCCAACGCGGAGGTGAGGCGTCAACACGCGCGGGTGACGTCACGCCGCCGGCCCAAACGGAGAAGTTCGCTTACAATAGCGGAGGCGGGCAGGAGGTAGCGGGTATTGATTTTATCCGCCGCTGAAGATGATGATAATATGACGCAGGGCAAGAAAAAGAAGAGGGTAAATCGCAGCGTGATGCTCGCCAAAAAACTCATCATCAAGGAGGGCGGCGCGGTGAGTTTTCGATGGAGTGTTCGGGTCTGCCGAGTAGGCCGCAAGAGAGACAACGGTCTAGGCTAGATTCTCCGCCCGGTGACAGTGGGACTTGAGCGGCGAGGGAACCCCAGGCCGCATCGGTCGCGGAACGAGGGGCGATAGAAATTGGTGTAAATGTGTGATTTTTTTTATTGTGGTTGTGATAGAGGGTGACCACCGTGGGAGATGGAGCGGTGAAATCCGCTCGTGTGCAGTTACTCGGTGATATGATGCGTCGCAGCACCGTGACAGATGACGACTTATGGGAAACATTCATCCAGCAGTGGATTGAGCATGTCTGACGATGGTGATAATAGTGGATATGTTTAATGCGCTCATGCGCGATTTGTGGTGGCGGGTAGGTTGTCGTACTGTTTTGATTCAAGGGTAATCATGTGCAGATGTGTACTGTGATTCCATATGTTTTCGTCTATAGGAGCGATGCGTACTGGACTTAGTTATTGATTCTCATGTATTGTTAATAGCGAACAACAAACCAGTAATAGCCGAACGAACCCATATTGCGTGAAATATTTCTCATTCGCCTTGATTTATTTCGTATCAGCCTTTGATCAAATCACACGGAATTTCGCTCGATCTCGTCGGATCTCAGACGTTCAGCAGGGTTGTGCCTGGATAGTGTTGCAATGGGTACCACCATGCACAAGGTGTCAATTGGGCCTTGGGGCAGAAGAGGGAAAACCCCATTGTACTTTACTTCTATGTTCCCATAGATATGCTTAACGCTTTCACCAACTCGCACGGGCTCGGCGTGAATTTTGGTGAAATAATCCTCAAGGCTGATCCGGCGTGGCGGGGCCGTAGCACATGTTTTAGGTATCCCCCCCCCCCCCCCGTCAATTTCCTGCGCTTGGAACGTCGACTGCCATTAAAACAGAAACTATATCACTATCGAAACTGAAGAGGGACCATTGCCTGAAACGTTAGCCTGCTAAATATTGTTACGTTAAAGATGTAGTTGGTAAGATCTTATATTTATGACAATACAGCCATGCTCTTGGTTATTTCGGTAAAGTCACGTGACTTTTACCGAAATAACCAAGAATATGAATCCCTGGAGTCACGAAAGCTTTAAATAAAATAATACAGCCATACTTCATCAAACTATCCACTGCTGGATGAAGGCCTCTTACAGACCATTCCCACCCCACGCAGTTCCGTGATGACAGAGTCCACTCCCTGCTGCAAATTAGAAGATCCCATTGCTCCATCTCCCATTGCTCCATCTCCCCGTTGCTGTTGCTTCTTCTCCTTTGTACGACGTTCCATCACCAGTCCTGTATTGTCCTTTGGCCATCAATCCATCTGTTAATGTGCCCTACTCATCAATCCCAGTTACATTTCTTAGCGGTTAATGTTTTTCGGATAATGATTTGTTATCCGAGCCATGTGTTGCCCTCTGTCTCTCTGTGTAATTCTAAGTATGAATGTATCCATACTTTTCCGTTTTTGTGTATTTATTAGTTTTAGTTATGCCAGTGTACGTGCTACTGATTGATATGTCATGGACGGTAATATACACGTTTTGTAACCAAAATATATGATTTGGTGATGTTGCATTGACAATGGTGCACAAGCACGTACATAGCACGATGTATTTGCTATGAAGAAGGGCCATTACCTGGAGCATCGCCTATTATATATTTTTATTTACGTGCAGTCTTATTTACAAATGTGCTGAGGTTATTTTGTTGATTGAAACCTTTGGGTTTTCAAGCACAGTCGTATGTTGTTTTTAGTTATGATTTTTTTTTTACAAACGCACCCCATACTGATATCACCCGCCTCTTATGTCATCATTTGGACCCAGAGCTACTGTTGGTGAGAGCCGTAGTTACACATTTCTGTGATTTCCAGTTGCGGCCCTCCAGTATAAATTATTCTTTCTGTACGTGACTTTTGTACAGCTCTAAATATTCTTTGGTTCTTTTCGGTTAAGTCACGTCTAAAAATAAAATAATAAATTAAAATAACATATTACGACGTTTCGATTGCAACACAATCGAAACGTCGTAATATGTTATTTTAATTTATTATTTTATTTTTAGACGTGACTTAACCGAAAAGAACCAAAGAATAATTCCTGCAGTCACGAAAGCTCCTAAATTAAGATAGTTCTAAATATTTTGAGCCTAACTTTGCAGCCTTCATTGTTTAATTCTTTAATTTACAATTTACTTCCATTATTTGATTAAATTATTTTGTCATCAGCAAACCTTAAATGGTTAATCCATTCTATTTTTTTATTTATGCCTTTTATTGCCCCAATACACTTTTTAGAAAACATCTTTTAAGGTTGCTGTAACGTATCACTTTCTCCATGCAACCTAAGTGTATCTCCCATATTGTAAATGGTTTTCAGAAGTTAACGGATGTTTTATTGAAGCCTTGTTTATGACAGCTGGGATGACTGTCTGTCCATTGAATCAAATGCATTTTCATAATACACAAAACCATGAATAAGGGTATTTGAAGTTCATTAATCCTTTGTAAATTGAGTGTGATCAATGGTTGAAAACCCTTTTTCAAAT
The DNA here is from genome assembly GCF_964198595.1 of Lampetra fluviatilis. Taxonomy (NCBI): domain Eukaryota; kingdom Metazoa; phylum Chordata; class Hyperoartia; order Petromyzontiformes; family Petromyzontidae; genus Lampetra; species Lampetra fluviatilis. Next base: position 6,084,321 of record NC_136320.1, on the reverse strand, counting down.
CCAGTTATCGTTAATTCGTATGAAATATTGACAACATGGATTTTTTATTCACAGCCAAGTGTGGTGGCTCACACCTGTGATTTAGTGTTGTAGAGGCAAGGGTTAGTGGATCACACACAGATGAGTGAAAACTGTTGGGCTGTAAGGTGGCCAGAACTAAGTGTGGGTCGGTGAACCCGTTTCTGTGGACCCTATAAGTGTTCTCCCATCTCAAGCATAATGGGTTTCCATGATGTGTACTCTATTTTCCTCCCACATTCAAAGCATTCCGAAAGAAGGAATGACCCAAACATCCCAATGCAGGACCCTCCTTAGAAAAAGAGTCTTGAAACTCAGTGAGAATATTCAGAATATACGTTTATATCGCTGTGAAGCGACAGGGAAATTCGAAATGGAGCAGAAGTGAAATCCTACCCTCGCAGGCATAGCACGTGGTGGTGAAATTGGAGTAAAATTGTAATGAATTTGATGAAGTTGCTGATACAATACTGTACATTTAGCATAAAACATTCTAGTGATACTGTGTTATGAAGACCAGACGATGTTCATACCATGATGAGTTGATGTGATAGGTTAATGCTGGAATTAACATTGTTATGATAATATTACGATGAGTAATCCTTTTAGCTGGTTTTTTCACATAGAGCCTGTCAATTTATTTTTTATTATAGGCAACAAGACCCCCTCATTTTAGCCTGCTGGCGCCAGTCCCGTTAGCGAACATATATTGAGGTCTGCACACAAGCACGTGTCATGTTTCGAGACATAGTATGTTTGTCGTGCTATCAGGAAGCTGCCATCATAAGTCAACTGACACTGTGGCCTTGATAATCACAGAGAGAAAGTCAACACATCAGCATGTCAATTATGGCAGTGAGCAGCGTCACTAATTTGCCTTGTGGATTTACTGTTAAACAATCTAGATGCCTTAATATTAACCTACTTTTGCGTAACTATGACTTGGTGTTGTTAGGGAATATTTACACGCATGCGTGTGTGTGTGTGAGCAGTGGGGAGTGGTGGTGTAGCGGTTAGCGCGCTGTGCTACGAACCCGGCTACCAAAGATCGATTCCCGCTCATGGCCAACATCAGTGACGATTATCTGAACCAGTCCTGGCCCTCCCCTAGGTCGACTCGGCCTTAAATGAGTACCTGGTGCGATGTGTAAACATCGCCACTGGGGAGACAAAAATGCCGGGCGTGGTGCTGGCCACCCACCCCCTAGGTCTACCGTGCTGGACTGTCCCAATAGTCTGTGAAGGCTATACAGGGCATTTTTGTCTTTGTTTCCTTGTGTAAGTGAGCACGTGTATTTGTTTATATAGTGTTGTGTTAACAACAATAGAGATGCAAAGGTGGCATGGTGTAGTCTTGGTCACACCACCCTCTCATAAACCATCCCAGCTTTAATAGGTGTTTTTTAACAGTACTTACCTTAACAGTTTGTAAGACTCTGCAAGGGATATGTATCTTTCCGTTTATAGTGAGAAATGGTGCAATTGTAAGTGCACTGTACTCATTATGGGCCAAGTAGCTGGCGTGGTGACTGAGTGCACTACTGACCACACCACTCGTTCTTTATTCCAGCCTTAATAGATGCTTGCCAACTGTACTAGCTCCAGCACTTCTATAAGGCTAATGGGGAAATGTATGCCTTTGTGTATACGCCTGGCACAGACTCGGAAATGACTTCATTACCAATGAATAGTGAATTGCTTTTGCGGAGTGCAGAAGTGGTGCTGCACTGTTGTCTGCCATCCCAATTCAGTGTTCGCTGAAAATAAGCACCATGACATGTGCATATGCAACATGGAAGCTGGTGGTGAATAGGGAACAGAAACTGAAAAATATGCAGAGAAGGATGGAGAGTGGCATGCTTTGGTAGAGGAACACAAGTATCGAAAATGTAAGCAAGTCAGAGGCTCAGTATAGAGAAGTAAGTGGGCTTGCGCAGGACACTTCGCTGGAAGCATTTGATGGCTGCTGGTGGAGACTGAATAGGGAGTGGCAGCCAAATAAGGCAACACGCCGAGAGAAGGTTGTCCGTAGAGGTAGAGCGATGAAATCAACTCGCATGCAGAGGAAGCACGTGGTTTGTTGGATCACGAGACTACGATGGATGGCAAAGGCTTGGGGAGGCATTCGTCCAGCAGTGAATGGATCATGGCTAGTGAATGTGAGCTATTCAGGATATTACTGTTACTGCATTGCCCTTACCCTGCACCTTCGATTAGCGCAGTGGGCTACGTATGTTGTGAAAGACGTTCAACATACATACAGACATGCATGAATGTTAACAGGAAATTATAATCAGTAATTGAGTTTACATCCCTGCTGTTGACTAAACATGGAATCACAGTAAACACCTCAACACACACAAGTACCCTTAACCAAAAAAACATCTCACCTACCACCACCACAAATCGTGCGTCGTGGGACCATGAGGGATGACGACGATTTGTGAACGCTTCGATCTATCCGTGGGTTCATTGTAGCTGATGATGGTAGTGATGAAATGTACGGTATTTTACAAAACAACTGCAAATCTTACGCTGCCAGCGGTGAGCTTTTGCTTGACCGGTGGCGGCGGCGGTGGCTGGCCGGTGCCGCTTGTGCCAAGCACAGTGACCACGACGGCATCGTGGTGATGAGTAGCATCGTTGTCCTTCATTTTTTCCGCAGCCTCGTGGAATTGGCCAGCCGAGCGTCTACCACGCAGCCTTCGTCATCTTCCTCGAGTTCTTCGCATGGGGGCTTCTCACTGCACCCACGCTGACCGTACGTGCGCGCAAACACACACATGTGGAATGGCAGATCCGCCTATAGCCTTAACAGACTGTTGGGGCATGTGTTATTTGCGAGCAAACTATGAAGGCCGGCACAGCACACGAGGGGGTGGGTGACCAGCACCACGACAGACCGCCTTTGTCTCCCCAGTGGCGATGTTTACACATCACAACAGGTATATGTACTCATATGAGGCTGAGTCGACCTAGGGGAGGCCCAGGACTGGTTCAGATAATCGTCACTGGTGTTGACCATGAGCGGCAATCAAATTTGGGATTGACACGCACACAAACGTACGCACACATTGATTTTCAGGCCTGTGGTTTTTTCAATTGTTTTGGTTTCTTGGCTTTCCTTCATTATAATGGAAATAACGGGGGTTTTGTTAATAAAACGAGACCGCGCCCTTGAAGAATTCCGGCGTTTATTTTGAGGACACACTGTACACATCGACACAAATGTGTCATTCGCTCGCTTTCGCTTCGTCAAATTCAACGGAGCGGAGAAACACATCTGGCCGCGATAGTTCCCAGAAACGTCGCTGCTCCTCCACGACTTATTCGGGCAATGGCAAAACACACCCTTCTCCCCCCGCTTTCGCCCTCTTGCACTTAATGGCGACATGCTCAATGAGAAAGCGGTTTCCGTGGCTTTCTTTGTGGCTGCCTGTGTGAAACACTTCCTCTTTTTGTTCGCAATCACATTCCAGCAATCGTCATACTCATGCCTTCCATATGGCCCTGTTACACTGCAGGCTTTAGGCTTTATTATCACTTCGTTCTTATATATGTGAAACTTACGACTTTGTCCGCATCTATTAACTATTTTAGTTTTTTACCAGGTGAGGCCCACTGAGGTCAATAGCTCTTTTTCAGGAGCGACCTGGCCACAAATGATAGCTCAACGAAGTGGCTTGTTGCGTGGAAATGTACAGCAGCCAAAACTCTAAACGTATGATGTTGCTTCTATATGTGGAGGAGAAACTGGAGGACCCGGAGAAAATTCCACGCGACCAGGGGGAGAGAGGATATGCAAACTCCAAATATACAGCAGGCGTTAGGGTCGGGATCGAACCCACCACCATGCGAGAAAGTTAACATCTAGCCACCACGGCTGCGACACATTTTCACAATTATGGAATCACACGGCAGGATAACAATTTTATAGTCACTTGTGCTGTGAGCAAGTGGTTTGATGGGTGAGAAGAATAGTTATTCTGGGTGGAGATTAAAACCTTGGGACATTGATGATGATAATGGACCAGGTTCATTGTACTCGATGTGGACCATGTAGAGCAGTGTTCGTTACTCATTTTCAGAGGTGGGCCATTTTCACCAATAAGACATCGGTGTGAGGGCCGCCACACCGCCTGCAAGGTGGTGTTGTCACGTGTTGTGTTGTGTGGGGGGCCGCACTAAAGGCCACCAGTGGCCGCCAGTGGCCCACGGGCCTTGCAATGAAGAACACTGATATAGAGACCCAATACAGCTCCATTAAGGCCACTCATTAAGGTTTCGTGTGAGGGCACACACCTTTCAATTGTCTCTTGTATCAGTAAAATCACCGCATGTCTACAGTTGATGCTGGTGCGCAGCGTGGTTGGCATGGGCCCTGATTCAAGGAATTAACGGCGTCCCTTGTGTTCAACTTTCCGGCTCTATTTTTTCCTGGCGTCTGTGTCCCTCCGGCAATTGAACCTCTTGAGCCCCAGTGCTCCAGTGCAGCTGCACTTGCTACACATGCGATAGCTACTCCGCTGTATCGACGCCTACTCGGGGTGTCGGTTGGAGGGAGGGGGTGGGTGGTTTTGCGTGCCAAGACCGTGCTGACCTCGCTGTGTGTCGTGTGCAGGTGCTGCACGAGACCTTTCCCCAGCACACGTTCCTCATGAACGGCCTCATACAGGGTGTCAAGGTACGAGCCGCTCATCGTCACCGCTGAATATTTACACCGCGCCTCTCGCGCCATGCAGCTTTGAGGCCCTCTGCCGCATCGTAGCCAAAATGAGCACCCCACCGTGGCAGCTGGCCCTGTGCTGTACAAGGTGATCACAGCATAGGCCTTCGAGTGAGCATTCGTCTTCCAGAAGGTGGCGATATTGCCAATTATATCTAGTAATTTTTCAAGTAATTTATTCAATTTGGACCGCGATGCCTGCACGCATTTGCGTACTGTTGTTTTTTAAGAACGTCAATGTGTCTGTATCGTTAACCATGAAACGGATGACGCATATTTTATCGTTAATACGCACCACAGTATTAACCAGGGTGGCCGCTGGGCTCAAATCGCGGGGCTGTGCAACAAGCCACGTCACCGCATCCGCTGTCCCGTCCAATCCAGCGAGGATCTCCTTGGGGCCGGTCCGATTGAGAACCCAGGGTGCTAGACACAGCCCCGTGTGGGTAATCGGTCACGTTTTTGTCCCACAAATAATTCTGCTAATCGCGATCAAATCTCAAGAATGCAGAGGCCAGGTGTGGTAGAATGCTTGAAGTTGCGGATTAAAATATGGCTGAGGGTCCTGTAATATTTTCAGCGTCGTCTGGTGGTGCTTTGATGCTATAGAGGAATTGAAAATATTTGTATATGTTTCATACAAATTTAGATTTAAAGCTTTCGTGACTGCAGGGATTCATATTCTTGGTTCTTTCGGTAAAGTCACGAGAAGGGAAATAATAAAATAATATATAAAAAAACAATAAAAATTCTCACGACGTTTCCACTGCAACACAAGCAATCATCATCAGGTGTGAAATCCACAGCTCTAACCAAGAATATGTTTCATACAGCTCTAACGACAGTGATGCAATGAGATATACAGTGATCGTGTGATGTGTGTGTGTGCAAGGCGTCTGTTGTCACATGTGAATAGCGGTCGTGCAGCGGTTAGCGCGCTGCACTAAGAACCCGGCGACCCGAGTTCGATTCCTGGTCACGGCCAACACCGGTGACGATGATCTAAACCCGTCCTGGGCCTCCCCTTGGTGCGCTCAACCCAAAATGAGTACCTGTTGCGATGTGTAAACATAGCCGGTAGGGAGACAAAGGTAGTTGGGCGTGGTACTGGCCACCCACCCCCTCATGTGTTGTCCCAACCTTCATAGGTACTCGTGAACAACAGTGTTTAGGCGATCCGGGGGATCTTTGTACTGGTTTTACAAATGAGCTGAAGTGTGGTGTGATGTGCGTGCGTGGAGGTGCACATGTTTGTTGATGGGAGTTGTGTAACGATTGATCTGTGTTGTGATCTGTGTTGTGACATGAGGTGCCGAGTGTTTGTGTGATGCGTGTGGGTGCTGTCATGATGACATGGAATGGCTGTTATTTGCGCGCGTTTGTTGACGTGAGTTGTGCAATTATGTCGTGTCACTCGTGTACAAGTGTGCGCGCGTGTGCGTCCCCGTGGTTTTTGCACGCGAGCAGGGCTTGCTGTCATTTCTCAGCGCGCCTCTCATTGGCGCGTTGTCCGACGTCTGGGGTCGCAAGTCTTTCCTGCTGCTCACTGTCTTCTTCACCTGCGCACCCATCCCGCTCATGAGGATCAGTCCCTGGTGAGGAGGGCTCATGCTTGCCAACACTTCCACTTGCTAAACGATTGTCTGAGCGTATACAAATAGTCATATTAATATAAATTCGGCCAAACATATAACCAAATATTCGTTGGTTCTTTCGGTAAAGTCACGTAGGTATAAAATAAATACCTACGTGACTTTACCGAAAGAAGCAAAGAGTATGGATTCCTGCAGTCACGAAAGCTTCAAATCACGATCTAACCAAATATATTGGTATACATGTCCCGATCGCCCAGAATGCACCCCATCTCATCATAGCTCAGAAGCTAAGCAGGCCTTTAGCCTGGATAGTGTTCGGATGGATGACTACAACGTGTATACAAGGTGTCGTAGGCGGTTGCGGGGCTAAATCGTAGGCAGCAGAGAAGTAGTGCAGCACAATCCATTGTGTTGGGCATTTTATGTGCCCGATCCCATCATGTCTCAGTTGATGACCTATAGACTCGCACACAGACCTTGAGACTCGCACAGAAACTCAGAAGCTCACACAATCTCTTACAGAGACATGTAACTGACTGCCTGTCTCACTCTAATGTAAATTATGCTCACCGTTTCTGCACAGCATCTTCAGATATGGGTGCATGTAGACGCTATGTACACTGTATAGATTGTATTGTGTGTGTGTGGGTCGTTGTGTGTGTGTGTGTGCGTGTGTGGTGTGTGTGTGCGCGTGTGTGTGTGTATCTGTGTGTGTGTGCGTGTGTCGTTGTGTGTGTGTGTGGTGTGTGTGTGTGTGCACGTGTGTGTGTGTATCTGTGTGTGTGTGTGTCGTTGTGTGTGTGTGTGTTCGTACAGGTGGTACTTTGCCATCATCTCCGTGTCGGGGATCTTCTCGGTCACCTTCTCCGTGGTATTCGCCTACGTGGCCGACGTGACGCCCGAGCACGAGCGCAGCTCCGCATATGGCCTGGTGAGCCGTGCCAATCGCCCCCCCCCCCCCAATATGTGGTGAACTTCTTTCACACCGTACGTAGCCAAGCGTGCTAATCGGGGGTACGTGGGGGAAGGACTACAAACTACACACAAAAAGAGCACTTGAGTTTTTAATCTACATATACAATATTTGAGACCATCCTAGTGCCTCTCAATTTTCACTTGGCAAGACGACCCTCCGCTGTAGCAGTGCGTGTGCGTTTGTGCCCGTGCGTTCGTGTGCGCGCGCGTGTTTGAGCAGGTGTCGGCAACGTTCGCGGCCAGCCTGGTGACCAGCCCGGCGATCGGCGCGTACCTGAGCACGGCCTACGGCGACGGGCTGGTGGTGGCGCTGGCCACCGGCGTGGCCCTGCTGGACATCGCCTTCATTCTCGTCGCGGTGCCCGAGTCGCTGCCCGAGAAGATGCGGCCGGCCTCGTGGGGGGCGCCCATCTCTTGGGAGCAGGCCGACCCCTTTGCTGTGAGTGGACGAATGAATGCGGCCAGGAGATACGGGCAACGTTGGGTAGGGCAGAAGGAGGGGGGGGGGGGTGGCGTTGGATGTTGAACGCTCACACAAATACGTGCACATGCTATGTGCTATGAAGAACAGCAACCGCCTGAAACAGTGCCAATTCTGTATATTTTTGTTCTTTTAAGGCAGTGTCGTTGACCAGTGTGAGTTTTTTGTTCATGTTAAACAGCGCATTTTTTTAAATCTTTTTTTTTTTACACATTGAATACCAGCTAATAGTCAAAAAATGTATCTAACAAGAACATAGTAAAACATCTAGAGATGTGGCTGTATATCACAGATGCAAAAGAAGGGAGATTTGTATTGAAATTAAATTGTCCGAAGAGTTTTGTGTGTGTCCCCCGCCACAGTGGGGAGCAAGAGCGCAGCTGTTTGCGCGCTGCACTATGAGCCTAGCGACCCGAGTTCGATTCCCTCTCATGTCCAACATCAGTGACGATTATCTGAGCCAGTCCTAGGACATGCCCTAGGTCATCTCAGCCTCAAATGCGTACCTGGTACGGTGTCTAAACATCACCACCAGGGTGGCAAAGGCATCCTGGCATGGTGCTTGCCTCCCACCCCATTGTGTGCCATGCCGGCCTTCATACGTTCCCTAAAATTATCTTGAGGCTTTCGATTTAAAGCTTTCGGATTCATCTTCTTGGTTCTTTCGGTAAAGTCACGTAGAATGGAAATAATAAAATAAAATAAAAACTTAATAAAATCATTCTCACGACGTTTCGGCCACAACGCACGCAGCCGTCCATTCTACGTGACTTTACCGAAACAACCAAGACGATATCTTGAGGCTACATGACGGGGGATCTTTGTGTTGTCCCTGCCATGGCCTTGTGTGTGTGTGTGTGGCTGTGCACAGTCTCTGCGTAAGGTTGGCCAGGACTCGACAGTGCTGCTGATCTGCATCACGGTGTTCTTGTCCTACCTGCCCGAGGCCGGGCAGTACTCCAGCTTCTTCCTCTACCTGCGCCAGGTGAGAGTGCTAACCACATTTTTATTTCTTTACCAGGTAAGGCTCACTGAGCTATATAGCCTCTTTTTCAGAAGCGACCTGGCCACGCAATGAAGCGGCTTACCGTGGCGTGGAAATTATAGCAGCAGCCGAATCCTCTACCCACACGTCGATTCTAAATGTGGAGGGAAAATACCGGACGAACCGAAGAAAGATGCACTCCACCATGGGGAGAACATGCAAAATCCAAAATATACAGGTATAAGGGTCGGGATTGAACTCGCGACCTCCTGCATGCCAGGCGAGGCAGTTAACATCTCGCCACCAAGATGGGGCGAGGGGGCAGGCAAGAGGCCAGACTCGCGTGAGTATACGTATGTACGTACGTGTTTGTGTGTGTGGTTTTTTTCCCTGCATCTGCCAGTCATCTCTGCTAACCCATAACAAATGCTTTTGTCCCGTGACCTCCTGCCAGCGAGCCTTCGAGACTTCACGTCGCTTCAAAATGCACCGAGCCTGGCACAAGAGTAGTGACATCCAGTCGCGCAGTGACGAATGATGGCTGTTGTTGTTTGGTGCCTCACCCATTCATCTCGCTCAGTTAATCCATAACACCTGGGTCTCTCCCGTAACCTGCCAGCTGCGTGCCTTCCACACTTCACGTGGCCTTACCAACGTTCACCTAGCCTGGCACATGTGCTATGGTGACGTCACTGTCACTTAGTGGAGAATGGCGGCTGTTGTTGTGTATTTGCGTGAATGTAATTGTGTATTTATCTGGATGTGCATTTGTTTGTTAGTTTGGCATAAGAGCTGGGTTCATGACCCGACCACTTAGTGGTGAATGACGTCTGTTGTATCTGGGTGTGTATTTGTGTATATTTTGTGCATGTGTGTGTTTGTAAGAGGCTGTGTATATGGAGTGGTACAGTGATTAGCAATTTATGTCACGAACTCGTTGACCTCAGACTGTGGGTGTGTAACCATCAGCACGGGGGAGACAAAGACGACCATAACACTTGTGTGTCTTGCGGGCCTGAATGAGTACTCGCTAATAGCACTTGTCCCAGCAGTCGGTTAAAGGCTATATGTGAGATCTTTGTCTTTTGTGTGGTACAATCGTTGTGGTTCCATCACTGCCACTTAGTGGTGAATAGCAGTCACTGGTGGAGCCAGGGGGTGGGGTGGCACATGCCCCCCCAATGATCTGATCGAAATCCCTAATTTCGAATCATTGGGGTTTATTAGTAATGAATCGGCATTTTGCGACCCCCACTGCCACTGTGTAGCATATTATTATGTACCAGGGACTCTATGAGATGATAGGACAATAGTTGGCAATAAGTAACGGCAAAGCAGGTATAAGTGACTCACAGAATTGTGCGCAGTTGCGTATACAGTCCACGACTTCCCTGAAGGCATTCGCCTTCAGCGAGCGCGATGCCGATCACACACGGTTCGAATTCGACCCTCGATCGATGGCTGCGCCATCGCCGCACACGCGTCGAATAAAAAGCTCCTTACTTACTAACAACTCCTCTATAATTTTTAATTGCTGGAGGGGTTGCCCCCCCCTACCTGAAAATCCAGGCTCCGCCATTGATAGCAGTTGTCTTGTATGTTAGGGTCTACATCGGGTGTGTATTTGTGTGCGTGCGTCAATGTGGATGCACTATGCAGGCCTAAAAGGTGCTTGCTTACAACAGCACTTGACCCAGCGGTCTACATGCCTATATGGAGGGGGACCTTTGTCTTTTTTGTGTGCGGTTAGATCATGGGATTTTCAGCTGGCAGTGTTGCTGCGTTCATTGCTGAGCTCGGAGTTTTATCAATTCTGGCACAGGTAAGACATGCATTCAGTCCTCCAACCATGCTTCACATTGCCAACAGCAAATACTTTTCACAGCGATTCACTCGCATCAGCTGCTGTAACGTGACAAATTAACACTCAGAAAATGAGCAAATAATGAAACTGAATTTAGAAAATTGTACTGCAATGAACGAATCGTGAAATTATGTTTGCAGTCGCGAATATAAATTATTCATCACAACATTTTAATTTTACAACACAACATAAAAGTTATTTATGCTAAATATGTAGCTGGGATGGAACGGTGGCACGGTAGTTAGCGCACTGACCTATGAACCCAGAAACTCAAATGTATTTCTTGGCTACGGCTTGCATCAGCGACGAGTAATATCTTAACGAGCCCTCTGTACCGGAATATACAGGGTGGCCCAAAAGTAAAGACACACCGGTTATGATATTGTAGCAAATCACATACGGTTATTTAATTTATTTTAACAAATGTTCAAACTGACTTCCATTAACATCAATTCATGATGCATGAATTTTCCTTTGAAATAAATGTAGGAATATTTTTTTTAAGATTGCAGGTATAATCTTTGAACATTCATCAATTATGTATTGTCTAAATTCATTCGGGGTTTTTGGTCGAGTTTTGTCAAAGTCATCTGAAAATAAAGAAGTACACTAAATATCAATAATGGCAATGGATTACATTTTTACATAAATAATAAACAACTAAAATGCATTAATGCCAGTGTTAAACAAAATAACCCTGTGTCCTGACTGTTAGGCCATCCTGTACAATTGTGATCTATTATGTTACAAATACATGCATGGGTTGTTTGTCCTTTGCTGCCCCACGAGCCACAGGGAATTAGTGATGGCACTGCATTCAAGCTGTATTAGAAGGTATGGGTTTCCACTATAGTGGCACAGTTGACCGCAATGTTAATATCATATTCCTCTTTCAAGCAGACAGAGGAACACACAGCATAGTTGTGTATCTAAAGGATAATTGCAGTGTATCTTCAATACAGAATACAGAAGATGATTTTGACTTAAAACTTTTGCGACTGCAAGAATTCATCTTCTATGGTTCTTTCGGTAAAGTCATGTAGATAGTTCCTGATGACGACCGCTTGTGTTGCGATCGAAACGTCGTGATATTTTTACTCACTTTATTTTTTATTATTTTATTGTTGTTATTTTTTTTCCTATCTACGTGACTTTACCGAAAGAACCATAGAATACATAGCATGATTGTGAGAGACTGCGATGGCTCGTAGAATAATCGTATCTGATGATGAGTATGATGATGACGAACAACGTAAACACGTCCGTTAATCTACAAGCACATTGTGAGCTTTATTTTTTTTAAGTTTCGTATTTTTTCAGAATTTTTATCCCGATTGTGCTATTAGTGTTACTCTCAGAACTCTCACAGAACAGTGCTACCCTGCATGTTAGGGAATGGTCCACAGAAGCGGATAAAGCAGAGCTACCTCTGAGACCCCTTCAAGTGATGTCTGGTACACATAGCGGGGGGGGGGCAGCACTTTCCCACTCGCCACATGACACATAAAAGTCATGTTTGTCACATGACAACAACACATTTTGCATTCTTAGAGCTGTAAATTGGCTAAAGTAACTGCTGAACCAAATTGAATGCGACGATGACTAGGCTGAGACCATCAATGTAATACATTTGAGAACCCGGTTTAATCACAGGCAGCTGTCTGGATTTTAACCAAGGTTCTCAGCAGTATGACCTCAAAACCCTGACCTCTGGGGGACCCGACTACCGGGTGTGTTTGTGTGTGCATGCAGCAGAACGTTTTTCCTTTATTACCTGACCTCTAACCCGTTATTGCGTGACCTCTGACCTGTCACGGTGCCGCAGACGCTTGTGTTGAGCGTGCTAATGCGGTCGATCGGGAACAGAAACACCATCCTCCTGGGACTCGGCTTCCAGATGCTGCAGCTCACGTGGTACGGGTTTGGCTCCCAGCCCTGGTGAGTTGCCGTCTTATTTCTCTTTCACTTCACAAACCGAACTGCTCCATGACTGTGCCGAGCCAGCCCAGCGCACCTCAGAAGGCACGCTGTTGTTTTTCCACTGCAGAAACAGAACCGTGCCACTTACGTCGCGCGTGGTGAACGAGTCGAGACAGATGTAGATGACCCGTGTGCCGACTGATTAATAATTTTTTTAGCTTCTGGTCCTGATTTGGAGATACTGAGGCCAGCGCAGCAAGGTTTGGTTTCGGCCCGGCACATCAAGTGGCAAGTGGAGATCCGCTAGTACCATGAGGGGCCCCACTCTGGCTCGGCTCTGATGTGGCAATCGAAAAATGGGGGGGTTATCTGTGGTTGGGTGAATGTCTGAGGTGAGAGAGTGGGTGGCAGCGTGAACATCTGGTTGAGATAATAACAATTCTTTAGGACATGCACATGTTTGGGATACTGAGTGGCTTGTCAACATAACGCCCTGAAGGCGAAACTCTACCGATGATTCCTAACAAGGATGAAATCGGTGATTGTGCAGTTGTGCCTGTATTCTGCTGTCGTGTCAAATAATATGGCCACCATTTGAAATCTTGGTGGTCTAATGCATGGCTTAGCACTACACCACGCGGTATACTGGTGTCACTTTACACGCATCATTACAAGTCATGAAGGGAGGACCGATTATGTTGTCACGATATAACATTCTGCGTGTAGGATTTTGATTATTACTCTGGCATGCATATATCTGTCCGATGAGCGTCTCATCATTTACAGAAAGTGTTAGAACTGGTTTAATTTGTAGCTGGGTTTGTTACAATGTGTTTAATGTGTGGTTTGGTTAGGTATTAGGTGGTTGGGTGAGAGGCTGTGGCAGGTCATTGGTAGTTGGGTGGCAGGACTAAGTATTGATTGGCTGCGTTACTTATTGTGTGAGTGAAGGAGTTGAGTAGTAGGCTGCCAACTGAGTTGCCTACAAATATCTTTTCACCTTAGTTTCACAACTCAAATGTGAGTTTCAATTAAATGATACCTTATCAAAGCCTTCAGTTCCATTCAACCTGTTTGTGGACGTAGGTGTGCATGTGTGTGTGTGTATTCTAGATTTGAAGCTTTCGTGACTGCAAGGATTCATATTCTTAGGTTTTTTTAGTAAAGTCACGTAGCTAAAACATTAAAATTAATAAAAGTAAAATAAAATTTTAATAAAAATCACGACGTTTCGGAGGCCCATGAAGACGGAGGCTTGTGTTGCCTCCGAAACGTCGTGATTTTTATTTTATTTTACTTTTATTAATTTGAATGTTTTACCTACGTGACTTTACCGGAAAAAACCTAAGAATGTGTGTGTGTACTTTGTATTTGCTTGTGGAGAGCGGTATTGTAGCGGTTAGCGCGCTGCGCTACGAACCTGGTGACCCGGGTTCGATACCCGCTCACGCCCAACACCAGTGACGATTATCTGAACCGGTCCTGGACCTCCCCTAGGTCGACTCAGCCCCAAATGAGTACCTGGTGCGATGTGTAAACATCGCCACTAGGGAGACAAAGGCGGCCGGGCGTGGTGTTGGCCACCCACCCCCTCGCGTGTCGTGCCGACCTTCATAGGTGCTCGCTAACAGCACTTGCCCCTACATTCTGTTACAGGCTATATGGGGGATCTTTTTTTGTGTACTTGCATGCAGATGAGTACATATGTGTATTAATGTTGTTTTATGAGCGACGCACACAATAACAGGCACAGCGCCGGGCAGTTAAAATGCAGCCAATTGTCACAGTGGGCAGCACAGGTGGTGCATCTGCCAGTCCTCTCAGCCAGGCTACCCATGGCACCTGGGTCTGTCCCATGACCTCCTGCCAGCAGCGAGCCTTTGACACTTTACGTGGCCTTAAAGTGTACATAACCTGGCGCAAGTGCCGTGGTGACGTTACCGACACTTAGGGGCGAATGGCGGTTGTTGTTGTGGCTGTGGGGTGTACTTGTGCATGCGTACAAGCGTATTACCGGCTGATGCTACAGGGAATGCATTATTTAACATTGATTTATGTGTTGTGCAATATGCTAGCTTTTCATGTGACACGGTTGTGTTTGCCATGATTATTCTTTTGTTTCGTTGCTGTTATTTTCTTTGTTGGTTATGCTTTTACCAGGTCACTCCTATAAATGAGCCTCCTCGTTCTCACCTCGTTAAACAAATTAACTTGACTTGAACTTGCATGTACGTGTTTGCATTTGTTTCTAAATACATATACACACGTGTGAGTGTGTGTGCGCACAAGCGGCGAAATGTAGCGGGGAGCGGTAACGTAGTGGTTAGTGCGCTGCACTACGAACCCGGCGACCCGAGTTCAATTTGCGCTCACGGCCAACACCAGTGACCAATCCTGGGCCCTCCTCTCGGTCAACTCAGCCTCAAACGAGTACCTGGTGCGGTGTGTAAACATCGCTGCTCGGGAGACAAAGGCGGCCGGCCGGTTGTGGGCTGCTGGCGAACCCATCCCCGCTCGCTATCGGCACTTGCCCCATCGGTCTGTTAACGCTATGTGGGGGGTCTTTGTCTTTGCAGGATGATGTGGGCGTCAGGCGCCGTGGCCGCCATGTCCAGCATCACATTCCCCGCCGTGTCGGCGCTCGTGTCGCGGAACGCCGACGCTGATCAGCAGGGTAACAATCGCCCCGGCACTCGCTCCGGCAGTCGCCCCAGCGCTGTCAAAGCGGTGTTTGTCGTATGGCAATCGGAACATGTTTAGTACTCGGTTCATCATCATCATTGTCATCACGATTCATGGGCAGATAGCCCATTGGTGTCCACCACACATTTCGTCATTTGTTTTCACTTTCCTTTGTCTTGTGCCAATATTCAGTTTTCAGTTTCATTTATTTGGTATAGCCCTGTGAGCCATTCGGCTCTTGAATCGGGTGCTTGCACACAGCGTTGGTGTACGGTGCTTTTTATGCAATATTTTGCTGTCTTTTCTTGGATTTTCTGTTTGCACTTAGTCACATTTTCACTTTAAGATGTTTTTTTGTTCATGTTTTTTGTTTGTTACGGTTGCACCCGATTCAAGAGCCGAATGGCTCACAGGGCTATACCAAATAAATGAACTTGAACCGCAACAAACAAAAAACAAAAACATGAACAAGAAAATATCTTAAAGTGACTATGTGACTAAGTGCAAATAGAAAATCCAAGAAAAGACAGCAAAATATTGCAGAAAAAGCACTGTACACCAACGCTGTGTGCACAAATCCCAGTGATGTGCAAGTCAAACAACAACAACAACCACAAGACAACTTAGATTAAGGCCATCAGTCTAACTCTGTACTACAACAAACAAAGATGGCCAAACCAAAACAACGTTTTCGAAATCACCAAAATAAAGCCATAAAATCAATGTAACAGTGATCATAGGAACTGTGACCGAATTTTCACAATAAACGACATAAACAACATGTACCAGCAAACCCTGCAGCCATAGCTGGCTGCATGAGTCACTCCACAACAGCAGGAGCATCAGTCGGAGTATCAACAATTTTTCAATGCACCTTTAAGATCAGCACACTAAATCAGAACACATGCTAAAGTAGTGCGCACATCTTGATTGCACCAGTCTCTTTTGTCATCTTCTTGGTTCTTTCGGTAAAGTCACGTAGAAGGGAAATAATAAAATAATAAAAATTTTACATAATGATATAATTTTTTTTATTTTATTATTTCCCTTCTACGTGACTTTACCAAAAGAACCAAGAAGATGAATCCCTGCAGTCACGAAAGCTTTAAATCGAAATCTTTTGTCATCATCAAGCCATTTTCTGTTTGGTCTTGCTCTTGTTATGGTCCCATCCATTTTTACCGAACAGCACACTTTCAATTTTCTTGTTGTTATCCATTCCTACACATGTGTTCAAATAGTGCCAGTTTCCTTCTCATCACTGCCTGCATCATCAGGTTCTCTTCTTCTGTGTGCAACCTTTTTACGCGTTTTTATTTAACTCAATCTGTCTGTTGTTGTCATTGTCGTCGTTGTCGTATCCTCAAATCTTGTAACTCAATTTTAACCCACTTTCCAATGTGGTATCGACTGCAAACTTGGTATACTTGTGTCATACTGATGACAATACTATATTCTATCATAAAAAATTTAAAAATATTTTTAAACATTCATTTTTATATGTTATGTTTCGGCTTGGGTCTAATTGTCCACGCTCAACTGACGTTGGCTGTAAATCACCACGGTCCCTTACGTGATGGCAAGCCTCGGGGCCACTTCTTGGAGTTGTGGAGTTCTGCCATTACTCGTACGGTACATTTCATTAAAGCGTGTTTAATTTTTTTTTTTTAAATATTACTTATTCTTCCATCTACGTTGGTCACTCTTTGGGCCCAGCTTAGATGTGGTATCCTTCTGTAGCAATACATTTCGAGTTCCAATATCTCATCTCTGTCAGTTTATTTGAATGTCCTATACAAATTCAGTGATGAGACTCATTTTAATGTAATAGATGCTTTTTTTCTGCAGTCATTGGTTATCGGGCAGAGACCAACTCCTTAACTCTTGAGAACCCGATGTCGGCATGGGCGGCTGAGACCCTGAATCGAGCCCAGGGTCTCAGCGGTGCCAGCTCAAGTTCATTTCAAGTTCAAGTTAATTTATTAGGTATAGCCCTGTGAGCCATTCGGCTCTTGAATCGGGTGCAACCGCAACAAACAAAAAACAAAAACATGAACAAAAAAACATCTTAAAGTGACTATGTGACTAAGTGCAAACAGAAAATCCAAGAAAAGACAGCAAAATATTGCAGACAAAAATCACCGTACACCAACGCTGTGTGCTTTGAAAGAGTATTTGCCATCTGAGCCACCTGACCAACCCTGATGAACCAATGACGTTGGTCGAGTTATCTGGCCGGTGTGCCACGCTTCTCTCTCTGTCTCTCTGCTGGACTCCCTGGCTCCCTCACTCACCTTGTGCCATACCATCTCCTGTCCCATCCCACCTCTTCCTGTCTTATCCCATCATTTCCCATTCCACCCCATGCTATCTCCTTATCCCATCTCCTTATCCCATCCCATCTCCTGCTGTCCCATTACTGACATGTTATTGCATTCCATCTCTCTCATCCTGTCCAATACTTCCCATCTCATCCTGTTTCTTCTCATCTCACCTCTTCCCGTTTCATCTTATCCCTGCTGTTTCATCCTATCCCTCCTGTCCCATTGCGTTCGATCCTTCACATCACATTCCATCCCCGCTTCTCCATCTCTTCCTTTCCTTCCTTTTCCATCCCCTCTACTTTCTTCCCGCTGTCTCAACCCTGTCTCCCCCCTCTCCCTTCTACCTCCCCCTGCCTCCCTTCTGTCTCCCTCCTGTCTCCTCCCATCTCTCTCCTGTCTCCCCGCCATCTCTCGTGTCTCCCCCTGTCACACCCTGTCACACCCATGTCTTCCCTCTCTTCTCTCCCTCGCGTCTCCCTCGTCCTCCCCCCTTGTCTCACCCGTCTTTCCTCTCTCCCTTGTCTCCCCACTGTCTCCCTCCTGTCTCCGCTGTGTCACCCCTGTCTTCCTCCTGTATCACCAGTGCGTCTCCCCCGTCTCACGCGCGTGTCTCACCTGCGTGTCTCCCCCGTGCGCCGGCCCTCTTGCGGCGGCTCCCCAGGCGTGGTGCAGGGCATGGTGACGGGGATCCGGGGGCTGTGCAACGGCCTGGGCCCCGCACTCTACGGCTTCATCTTCTACCTCTTCCACGTGGAGCTGGACGAGCTACCGGCCATGGGCGATAGCGCCGCCCCCCAGGGCGAGCCTCGCACGCCGCACCGGCCCTCCACGCAGGTGACGGGGGTAGTTTGGGGTTATAACTTGTTTTTTTCTACCAGGTAAGGCGCACTGAGCTATGTATAGGAAATGATCGCTCAACGAAGTCGCTTATTATTTAGCAATTTATTGCAGCCAAATACTACGAATGCACGTTGATTCAAAATGTGGAGGGAAAAACCAGAGGACCTGGAGAAAAATCCACGCGACCACGAGAAGAGAGAGAGGCATGCAAACTCAAAATATACAGCAGGTGTCGGGGTTGGGATCGAACCCACGACCTCCTGTACACCGGGCCAGGTAGTTAACATCTCGCCATGGCGGCACCCCAAACATATTTCTGTTAAACTTCTTTCGCACCGTACATAGTCACCCGTGCTAATCATAGGCATCGGGGAAGAACAAACTAAACACAAAAAGCAGTTATAGGCAAATTAGTTTCCATTCTAAATTATTTAAAAGTGCACAACTCCAGTGGCTTCCTAAGATCGGAAGGAAGAGCATTCCAGACGGCCGCAGAAGTACATCTGAAAGCACCCCGATGCGGTGACCATCCTTGTTCGATGGCCAGCCAAGAGCCGCTGCGAGGATGACCGGAGTTCACGTGATGGTTTATGCTCCTATACGAGATCGGCAAGGGTGAGAATGCCATGTATGATTCCAACCCTGGATTACAATACTATTACAACAATATTACTTTACCCACTGCAGCTCCTACTCCTTCCCCCCCCCCCACTGCCCACTGTGATCAGAATCGGACGGTGAGGGTTAAACTACCGGGGGTGGTGAGGGTTGAGTAAGATCTAGTATTCTGACCCTGTAGTCCAGTGCTGGCCAACTGCCATCTTGAACGTCTCCCGTGCTGTGTCGATAACTGTCAATATATACACACTTTGAAATTTGCAGAACTCACGGGTACTTCTTTTGGCTCTTGGTTCTTGATACAATTTGGCCACACCTGCTCTAGTCGATATGATACCTTTAACCTTGAATGGTACCCCTGACCTGTGACCCCCACTCCCGCTGCAGACTCTTCTGCCGAAACGGAGAGCGCCGTTGCTCCACCGCGCTTGAGAAACCCCGGTTTCACCACGGGGCGGCTGCCCGCGTTTGAACTCAGGATCTGGGCGGCGCCGGCTGGTGGCTCCGAGCTCTCGGCGAGCGAGCCGCCGGTCACCTCGTCGACGTTGACTCTTGACACCCCCACCCCGCTCCCCCTCGCAGCAGACCATCATCCCGGGGCCACCGTTCCTGTTCGGCGCCTTCCTGGTGCTGCTGGCGCTGCTCGTGGCGCTGTTCATCCCCGAGCACACGGGCCTGGCGCCCGCGTACAGGAGGCACGCGGGGGGCCACGCGGGGGGCCACGCGGGGGGCCACGCGGGGGGCCACGCGCACTCGCCGCCCGTGACGGAGGGCGAGGAGCCGCTGCTGCAGGACAGCCCCGTGTGAGCCGAGAGGGGGGAGATGCGCGCGTGCGCACGCGCGTCCACACGTACGTACAAAGACAAAGATTCCCCCCCCCCCCCTCCCGTGTGGCTTGAACAGACTGTTGGGGCGAGTGCTGTTAGCGAGTAGCATCTATGAAAGACGGAATGCGGCACGCGAGGGGGTGTGTGGCCAACGCCACGCCCCGGCCGCCTTTGTCTCCCCGGTGGCGATGTTAACACACTGCACTAGGTACTCATTTGAGGCCGAGTCTACCTAGGGGAGACCCAGGGCCGGTTCAGATAATCGTCACTGGCATTGGCCGTGAGCGGGAATCGAACTCGGGTCGCCGGGTTCGTAGTGCAGCGTAGCGCTAACCACTACACTACTCGTACGTATGCACGCACGCACACGTACGTGTGCAGCCCGTTTGTAAATCCACTGCTGGGTGAGGGCTTCTCCCTTCTTTCCTGCAAAGTCTCTTGAGATGCGAGTACATGTGACGCTGTATGGATTGAAGCAAGGTTGTAATTATAATATATATTGGGGGGGGGGGGGGGGTGACACCCCCCCCCCCCCCCCAATATTCAAAAATGCTCAAAACGTCCCCCCCAATATATTGCTATAAAAAAATCATAATAAAAACAACAATTTGCTAAACCTTGGCCACAATATCTGGACTTGTCTTCATATAAATATGATTGTGGTTATGGTTGTACTTTATGAATCCCTAATTTCTGCCATTACATACAATGAAACAAGATAAGGTAAAAAAGTACAAACAGGACAATGTAATACAATACACTCTTAGACATTATTATAAAAAATAAATAAAAAGTCCATCCCGTGCGTTAGGGAATTTTTTAATATTTTAGGCAGCAAATTCGTTTTCAAATTTAGATATTTTCTGGGTTGGGACCCCCAGACACCCTGGAAGATTTGGTCCCCCCCCAATGTTGACTCCATGGCTACGGCCTTGGATTCAAGGTTGTTGTTTCGAGAGGCGTTTGCTTTATGGTCACCGTAAAACATGAGCAGTTGGTCATCGTGTGACCTCTTATCTGTTGCAGCTGTGACAACAGTGCTGTTTGTTGCAGGCTGCTTGACACAGTCAGAATCTGAATATTTATACTGGAGGAATCCGATGAGCTATAAATCTATTTTTCACAGATGCCCAGTAGGGGCACGGGGTCACAATGTTACAACAACAAACTATACACTTTGGACCTTTGGGCCTGTGCTCAGAAACTGCGTTTAAAATAATCAAA
Source organism: Lampetra fluviatilis (assembly GCF_964198595.1). Taxonomy (NCBI): domain Eukaryota; kingdom Metazoa; phylum Chordata; class Hyperoartia; order Petromyzontiformes; family Petromyzontidae; genus Lampetra; species Lampetra fluviatilis. Next base: position 6,063,242 of record NC_136320.1, on the reverse strand, counting down.
CACACGTTCTCTCGTGTGCTCAAGGGTAGAACGCCACCCACCGAACCGTCATCCAAATTGCGTTGTCTTTTCCGTCCCTCGGCGCGGAATGGTTTCGAGCGGACAGAGGGCAGCACAAAATCCTGGTTAACACGGGGACTTAGAAGCCACCTCTAATTTAAATATCCATGTTTGTATTCGTGTCACGGAGGCGACGACAGAAAATCTAGCAGAAATCTCCAGAAAATATGCATATTCAAGCCTCGGGGAAGCTCTCGAAGGCTCTTTAAATGTACACAAGCAAAATCATCTGTCAATAAATTAATATGGTGAGGTACTTGAAACAACAACCGTATTAAATAAGCACAAATAAAAATTCCCGCATTATCATGGGTAGGGAACGTCTCATCCATAATGCCATTGAACACTTCAGTGGATTATCAAACCCGCGGGGGGGAAGGGCCGAACAATAATTTAATCGACCTGAATTTGTGCCTTCTTTCAGGAGAGGCGACACTGTGCCGACACGTCCCGCCGTGCCCCAGCCGGCAGGCGTCTTAAAAACAACAACAAAGACAACGGGCGAACAAAACAACAACAAAAATCTACTCGTGTTTTTTTTTTGTGTGTTTGGGGAAGAAGGAAAAAAACAAAACAACAAAAAAGAGAAGAAAAAAAAACTTGACGCGAGGAGGAGGCTGCCGTGCGTCGTTGTCGTCGTCGTGAGCGTCGCCGACTTGAACTGCGGAGAAATCGCCGTCTTGTTCGTGGCGCGGGGGAAATTCATCGATGGGAGGCGGGGCGGGGAGACGTGCCAGGAGATGGAACGACGGGTCGGCGATCCCGCCCACCCGCCCGCCGAGGGTCCCGTGTTTCATTGGGGGCGCCAAGCAATGAAAGCCGACAACGCGTTTTGGGATGGTAAAAAAAAAGGCAGCTGTGTTGTTTTATAAGCTGTACATTTGTACGAAGTGTAAATGTTTGCTTGTGTGTGTGCGTGTGTGCGTTATCGCTGTCCGGTCTCCTGAGCCGCCCCACCTCCCGGTTGCGAAGAAGTCTGTGGGACGTTTGTTGTTTTAGTTCTCACTATCACGTGAGTTTTATCGTCAGACTTAAACCGGCTCAGGGGACGTTACAGAATTAGCCCCCCTGCTCCCACTGCTGCTGGGTAACAAAGGTAGTTTCACTGTACACCTGACTTTCGGTTTAAAATCTCCTGGTGTGTTATTATTATTGTTGTTGTTGGCGTCTTGTCATGGCAGGCGGTCCGCACCCCCGATTAGAACGGTTGACTACGTACGGCGCGAAAGAAGTTCAACATACGTCCACAGATAAAGTTTGGTGCTCAGAGCTGGCATAAGCTGAACCGAGCCAAAACCAAATTCAACGTTGGGAGTTTCTTTTAAGCGCAGCGATTGCCGCACAGAATCAAGGGAATTAATTCACTCGCAGCTCGCTCACCGAGTGGCCCGGTTTCACTGTGACTGGAAACCCGGATTCGAACCTAGGCTCTCATTTGTCGTTGGCTTAGTGCTCTGACGTGGCCATTGAGACCCTCTTGAGCCACGTGGCTAGCCACCTCTGCTTCACCTGCGTACCTACCTCAAAGCCCCCGGACATGCATTTTTTTTGTTCTCTATAAACTCCACCACCTGCGGCAAAGGATTATCACCCACGAGCAAAATAAGTAAAAGACCGGTATGTTTGTTTGCTTAATAAGGTTGCTGTTGTCACACTGCGACCTTTATTTTATTACCCCTCGAGCAAAATGGGTGGTAGCGTCTCTCTAGGGGGTCTTGGGGTGGGGGGACATGTGCCCCCCCTAATTTACAGCAATGCCCCCCCCCTGTGTCCACTTTGAGAGGTCGATCCTCTGGGTGGCTGAGCAGTCGCTCAAGCATTCATTACGGCCGATGCCTACGATGACACTGCACGACCCCATCGCTTCTTTCCTGCTGCCACATCTCAGTCGACACTCCGTGGTCCACCCTTACGTAGCTTTACCTTGGGGGTACGGGCTGCTCCAATATTAGTCGCTTGCTCTCCCCCCCCCCCCCCCCCCGCTTTCTCCGATTGTGTCCCAATGTTTGGTTAAGCGTCTCGCAACACAGGTGCACGATCACAGATGGGCTTCAGATTTTAAACGTCGTGGAGTTTTAAGGTCAGTTTCGGATCGTCATGTGGATTTTCGGATCGTTCGCCGTTGCGCACGAGTATCACAACATCTCCGTGCCGACAGTCGTGATGGCGTCCAATGCCACGCGACGTCGCATTCAGCGGGAGTTGTACGGGATGCAACATCGTTACCCGTGGCGGCACGATTCCAATCAGTCCGAAACTAAACAAAAGATTTGCGCCGTCTCGAAAGTCGGATCGATGGTTCCAACATTCGTTTGTGTGGATCTCGCAAGTGCTGGGATTCGGCATGCAGCTGGCGAGAGAACAGAAGGCACAGAGCAGTGGCAAAGATCCAGCTTCTGTTTGTCCATTTTAGGGTTGGACACCTCGTTTGGCCATGAGCTGATAAAGCCACGATATTGCTGATGAGACTCGGTAAAGTAGAAACCTTGTTGAAGTTGCCTTGCGTTCTAAAGGAATGCTTCCTTAGAACGCTGATCAGATTGGGGTGATGGGATAAATATGAAATTTAAACAACAACAAAAAACAACTCTTTACGTTGCTCTGTAGGTTTTTGCGCTTGTGCTGTATTCACCCCGTGATGTGTTTTCGGGGTTGTGCTGCTCGGCCTGATGTCCAACTTTTCGCTGGGAGCTTCCCAGGAATGTAATTGAAGAAGTAGCTGTCTCAGCACTCGGGAGTGAAACGTTGGACGTCACACCGAACGACGCACAATACAAATCCGAAAACACGTCCGAGATCCACGCTCCTTGCATTCATATCACGATAATCACTTGAGGATCACCAATAGAAAGATTTTAATTTTTTTTTGTCTAAACGGTGCAGGCAAGCAAGGGGGTGTGAGCTTCCGCAAACTTTTCAGCGGAGTATTTGGATTCCGAACAGGCCTGGCTGCCGTCTTGTGAGCACTCCGTGCCTCTACAAAGCTCGGAATTGTAAACAAATAAGATTATTTATTTATACTGGAGGAATCCGATGAGCTATAAAGCTCTTTTTCGCACCTGTCGGGGCGGGTAAGAACGTTACAACGACAAACAATACAAAAACATGATAGTAGTGCAAAGTACAATCAAGGTAAACAAATCACCCAAACACATACAAGTAAACCATCCCCATCCTACCAGGCAAAGCCCACTGAGGTATTTCAGAAGCGACCTGGCCACAAATGATAGCTCAACAAAATGGCTTCTGATTTGGACATTTATAGCAGCAAAATAATCTAAGTCGTCTAAATATGTGATGTTAATTCTAAATGTGGAAGGAAAAACCGGAGAACCCAGAATCCACGCGACTATGTGCAGAGAGAGAGAGAAGACGCAAACTCCATATATACAGCAGGCTTCAGGGTCGGGATCAAACCTACATCCAGCTGCATACCCGGCGAGGTAGTTAACATCTCTGCCACCGCGGCGCCCCAAGTGGTGTACATTCACGACTTAGCTGGACCACGCGAGCACGCAAACTCCAAATATAAATGTTGTTCACTTTAGTGTGGACCTACGCGGTGAAGCAGGGCAGCGCTCATTTCTGCCGAGATTTTTTTTTTACGAGACCCCAATATCAATATATTGGGCACTATCAGTTTATGACTTCTGCAACTAGACTGTGCTGCCTTTGTGGTGATAATTATGTTTACGACGTGGGGAGTCGGCAGTCCTGCGCCAGTGGTGTAAATTCCACATTCCTATGATGGGGGCCAAGTTCAAAGGGGGGTGGCACAAGCGTTCTTGGCTTCTCGCAAAGTGGTCCTAATCACATTGGCCCCAGAGGGATGATGATGATGACAATTACGATTATACTGTGTGAGTCGACCAACCAACTGGGATTTGAACTCGTGTGGTTGCGGTTGTGAGTCGAGTGCTTTCACAACTTCACCCGTATGCCTGCAGTCAAATATATTATGGGGGGGGGGGATTTATACATCATGAATTTGGCAAGCATGTGACATGGTGAACCGTGAAGCAGTCAGACCTGTTTCAAATATGCACCCCGACTCGTTTAGCCTCCCGTCATCGTACCCCAACCCCCCCACATGTTTGATTCAGTTAATACAGTTGGTTGTTGGCGCTACAAAAGGCAAGGCAGAAAGAAATGATATATATTCGATGATCTTACGTTAGGTTGTTCTCAATAGCAGAGCCAGGATTTTAAGGTAGAGGGGGGCAACCCCTCCAGAAATGAAAAATGAGATAGGACTTGTTAGTAAGTAAGGACTTGTCCCTTGATTTTTATTCGACACGTGTGCGGCGAATTCGAACCGCGTTGTGTGATCGGCATCGCGCTCGCTGAAGGTGGACTGTATTCGCAACTGCGCACAATTCTGAGTCACTTATAACCGCTTTGCCGTTACTTATTGCCAGTTATGGGCTCAGACTATTGGCCTATCATCTCAGAGTCCCTGGCACATAATAATAATATGCTACACAGTAGCAGAGGCGGTCGCAAAATGCCGATGTATTACTAATAAACCCCAATTGGGGGGGCACGTGCCACTCCACCCTACTGGCTCCGCCAGTGTTGAGAACGAAATTCGATATTGATGTGTCAGCCCACGCCTTTTATCGTTCGCACCAACCCCACCCACTAAAAATGTTTGACGAATTATTTTTGTTGTCGTTTAATGGACCCCCATCAGTCCCGGATCGTAACATCTCCACGGGGAGGGGAGAGAAAAAACCTGCAGCTGTTTGTCTCTCTGAGCGAACCGTGAGATGTTTTTTTTTCAATAAGGAGGAGTGGGGGGGGGGTGCCCTGTGATGTGCATAAGCGCGTGGTGCGCGCATAAGCCGGGTTCGCTTTTACGCGTGGCGCGCGAATCGGTGAGCGTTGTAGAATGCGGTGCGGGTTACCCTTCGTGCGGTAGTAGATGCGTTCCAAACAAAGAGGGAGAGGGGGGGGGGCGCACAAAGCTTGAGCCGCATAAAACGAACCCAGTCGCCCAACCCACAATGCACCACACGAATGTAAAGCGCACACAGTACACACACGGTGTTGTGCCACGTCGAACCGCATAGCCGCATTTCGAGTGAATCAAACGGCATGTCGATTATTTGGGCTGGAAATAGGTTAGCAGAATTTTTGCAAAATCGTACAAACCAAACCCGCACAAAGCAAGGGAAACCTGTATTTTATTGGGCGTCTACGCAACTCGCAGGTTTTGGCTGGCCACCGGTGAATGCCATACATTTAATCGCACTTAGCACGATTGCATTTGATGAGAGAATTACACGGGGCAGCTTGCAAAACTGGTTTGAGCCACTCCGGGAGTGAGAAATCCTAGCCACACCAATGCATTTTGGTGCAGATATCGTCACAGTATGCACAGGGGGCCGGAGCAATGGATGTTATTTTGGGAAGTCGGCATCACGTGATTGTAAAGTGGTTATTTCCGCGAAGAAATGAAATTGCGTCGGGTGCTACTTAATCATGTTTGATAAATCGTTTTTTCTGTTGCCATTAGAATGTTGTTGATTGGGTCTCGAGACTGGTCTCTGACAGAGTATCCAAAATATAGACCTTACTGGTGTCTGGTGGGGTTTCTAGATTAAACACTGGTCTCTGATGGGTTTTCTAGATAATAGGCGGAGTATCTGTACAAAACAAAACTGACACTGATCTTGAATGGGTTATCTGGGCTTTAGACTGGTCAATGGTTGGATTTGTAGACAACAGACCGACAGACTGGTTTCATATGGAGTACCCAGACAAGAGATGGGGCTGGCTTATGTTCTGTTGACGTCTGTAGATAATAGACTGACAGTTCAAGTGGAATGAAATGGTCCACAGGACCGATCTCCAAGTTGTCCTTCGGCGTGATATAGAATATATTTGTTTTCATATCTCTGCATGTGTGTGTGTATATGTGGGGAGCGGTGGTGTAGCGGTTAGCGCTACGCTGCGCTACGAACCCGGCCACCCGGATTCGATTCCCGCTCGCGGCCAACACCGGTGATTATTTGAACTCGTTCTGGGCCTCCCCTAGGTCGACTCGGCCTCAAATGAGTACCTGGTGCAGTGTGTAAAACATCGCCACTAGAGAAACAAAGGCGGCCAGGCGTGGTGTTGGCCATCCACCCCCTCGTATACCGTACCGGCCTTCATAGGTGCTCGCTAACAGCACTTGCCCCAACAGTCTGGTAAGGCTATACGGGCTTTTTTTGTTGTTTTTTTATATGTAGGGTGAGTGCTTTTGCGCACATGCGCACGTTTTGCCTCTGAGCGTGTCCCTTCCACTTCATTTCACAACATCAGTTGGGAGTTTTTGTTCTCCCGGGACTGGTGGCTATTTACTTGTGGGGAGGGCGGGGGGGGGCAGGTTGTTTTTTTTTTCTTTTTGCACAACGTTGCAGTGTTTACACGCGTGCGTACGGGCGTTACATTCCGTGTTTGGAAGGCCTCCGCGTGGACGCTCGCTCTGTTCGACGTTTCGTTGCATTCCATGACACTGGACCACAGTTTCGAATTCCTTTTAAGCCGCTGCCCAATTGCGCAGGTGTTTGGCTCAAGCTCCCTCAATCTTGGCCAGTCTTGAGCTTTCATCTCCACTTCACTCTTGAGGAGGGGGAGGGAGGGGGCTCCCCCAGTGGCTCCATCCTTCTATCAATCGCCAAGCAGCATTTTACTGTTTGTGCCTCTTGGCATCTTTACCAACATCATTCGTTCAAGAACTGTCTTCATCCACCTCCCGCCTCTTGGGAATGTGCTCGATCCACACGTTTTGCCTTTTCTGAATTGCTCCGATTAGTCTTTTTATCTTCTTGAACGCTCCTCATGAACCTTGCTCTTAATTATTATCACAGTCGATGGCGCTTTGTTTTCGTTAATGTCATGCACCTAATTATATTTTAAAATTACGTTTTATTCTGGTGGGGGGGTTCTGTTTTTGTCCTGGGAAGCGAACACACGTCACACGCGCAATATAAAGTGTATATTGTTAGGATTCACAATAGACAGCAAAAGGTTGGCATCAAGGTCAGGGTAGATATGAAGAAGAAGAAGAAAATGCGTGCGTGCAAATACCAACTCCTGTAGCAGTCACCATTTAAAACAGAATGTTCCGTGTCAATGGCATTCGTTGGATTATTGGATGTACGGAGGCACTTTTTCTTACACCAAAACAATTGTTTTCGGACAATTTATTTTGGCAGTTTGATAAATATGAGACGAAAATGGCTTACATGAACACAAGTAAAATCATCGCCACATTCGCCGCGCAAACTAATAACGGCAAACGTTAAACGGTAATTGGCTTCAGGGGAGAGTTCTTCACCCGGCAGTCAATTGATCATGTCTGATGATGAATAGTTTAGTTTTTTTCCCGCAAGTGATAACTCAAGGGACCAGCATGCGTCTTTTTTGCAAGAGTGACCTTGGGGCATCACTTTGCCAGTCAGGGGCAATGATCGCTACGCCGTACAATCCCAATGGAAGCCCCACTCTTGTCGATGACGTTAAGCGGGGCATTAAGATTATTCCGCGCACAGTCATAATCGGGGCTGCCGCTCGATTCGAACCGCGGGCTTCTGCCACAAGCGGCGAATCAGCTGCCGCTGGGCGAGGGATGAGGTGTTGATGATGAATACCGTGAATTTAAACACAGAAAAAAAACGAATTGCTTGTCTGTCACTGTCAACGCAGTCCCTTTTAGCGCTTGTATGGAGTTGACCTTGCAATCCATTTACGATAAATGGTAATCTCGTGTAGCCGGTTATCCTGGGAGGAAAAGAAAACGAGTGTACTGTACACGTGCGTTTCGATGACGTAAGTTGTGCCAATTGTTAACAAGTCGATCGGCAGGTTGAGTGCGGTGGGGTAAAGTGTGGGAACTCGCAGCTCTTCCAAGACGCCTGACCCTGCGTGGAGTAAGTCTGATGCGGCGGGGCGCTCTGTCGAGCTCCTAGTGGAGGCCCCATCCGCCAACAGTGGCGTGAGCAAGCGATTGCAGGGCTGCGCCTTGACCATATTTTACCACCTTTTCACACGTGCACGGGAATTGTACACTTTTTAACCAGGCAGGTGCCCATCTGCTGTTTCACGATCTCTATTGAAAGAGAGACCATCCAGCCTAGGCAGTTGTTCACTTACAACATTCATCCAACTGAAACGCCTGTCGTTAAAACTTTCGGGATGTGGGGGGGGGGGTAGAATGGCGGGGGAATGCACACTCGCGTCTCCATCACCGTCGGTAACATTTTATTATCTGGGGGGGATGCGCGATCTGGAAATGTCAACAAGTTGTGAATCTGCGGCCGCTGATTGCGTGAAAGCAAAACACCGAAAGTGAAATTTTTTTTTTTAGATTAACCACGAGAATCTCACCCGAGTTGGTTATTGCGACCTGCTGTGCGGCGGTCTGCTACATGTCGGTGACGAATGACTGCTGATGTTTCTGACGACGATGAGTCCCCGTGCCACTGTTGACAGGAAACGCTCTTTTAAGATGATAGGTCACCTGTAAATTATTTGATGTCGTGCGAGTAGGAAAGAGGACGCGTTTCGTCTCGCCTCGGAAGTGTACAGGAAACAATATTACGGTACCACTGTGTATAGTGTAAAAGTAATTTATCAAAAACAGATTATTGAAAAAAAATTGCTGTATTTGTGTGTGGCTAATAAAGGCGAACCCTGTATATTTTGTGAAACGTTAATTGGTTTGATTGTCTTTTCGCCGCCTTTATAAAGAGGCGGGTAATCCCTGTGTGCGGTAAAGATTTACCATTTTGTAGTCCACACTTTCATCAACTCTGTATTGACGTGAACTGCTGACACCTTATGCTCGTAATCGCATCTTCAGCTCAGTAAATGTTGGACTTTTGTTAGTTCCTAAAAGTCGTCTACTTTTAGGAGCGGGCAAGGACCTTCGGATGCCATGTTCCCGGCCTCTGTAACTCTATTCCAAGTCACATCAAGAGTAAGACATTTTTTTAAATTACATGTAAATACTCTTTTGATTCATTTAGCCTATTTTTGAGCTGCAGTTCAATGAGAAATGTTCCTTTTCAGGAGTTATATGTACTGTATTCTGACGCGCCCTACGATGCTGTGTGTGCATATCGCATTATAAAAGCAAATGTAGTTGTATTTATCTTTTGGACTTGTTGAAAGTAACACCACACTTTTCCTGACGCAGCATCCTGATCCTTTCCCTCCATGTTTTGAAGAAAGGACGATGATCATAATATTGATTCATACTGGTGGAATCCGATGAGTTGTAAAGCTCTTTCACAGATTTCCAGTTTACAGATCATCAACGGTCGCCCCACGTCAAAATTTACATTGAACATTTCATGGAAATAAAATTGATTTCCTTCAAGATGAACTGTAAACGTTGTCAAAGTCAGGGCGTGTCGACTCAAGCGAGAGTTGGTGTAGCACTCATTTCCTTTTGCAGCGCCTGAGCCAGTGTTTGCATTCCACATTCCCATGGCCGGGGTCAGTACAGTATTGGTTTATACCATTTTCGCAGAGGGAGCACCTTGCTGAGAATGATAGCAAACCCACATCCAAAGGTGAAACCTTGACGTCACCAAATTAACATAGGAATATACAGGTGGGAGTAGTGTAATTTATTTTTTCACAAGACACTACTGCATTTTGAATGTCTCCTATACTTTAATTCTAGATTTGAAGCTTTCGTAATTGCAAGGATTCATACTTTTAGGTTTTTTCGGTAAAGTCACGTAGGTAAAAAAATCACGATTTGTATTATTTTATATTATTTTATTAATTTTAATTGTATTTTTTACCTACGTGACTTTACCGAAAAAAACCTAAGAGTATGTCTCCTATACTGTTATCCCTGCGACTCCAACTTGTGTAGTATCATACCTGTCAACCCCTTATCAGCGCCTACCTTATTACAGACTAATTCAGATCATATTGGTCACCCCTTGACCTTATAAATCTCAACTTTCATCCTTCAAAGTCCCATCATAAGGGAGAAACACAAACAGACAAAAAAAGGTGTCCCTATTGAAACGGCTGTCCGCCATGTGGACCTGAAAACTCAATTTCCCTGTACAAGAACACGGGTACACCGTATGGGTTGACACGGTATGTATTATCTTCATCGGTATCAGCAGCATGTAATGATATAGCCACTGCTGAATATATGTACATACATTAACCACGCTCATGATACAGGCTTTTTGGGTTAGATCGCGTACATATATAAATGTATCGGTTTTCACTTTTTTTCTGGCAACAAAACAGGTATTTAGATGCTAAAACACCAAACTGAAACCTTTTTCAAGGAATCATGTCTGCAATAACCACGGATACTTGTGAAAATACAAACAAAAAACATACTCTGACAGTATGTGCATTGTCTTTGAAACTGATTGGTCCACACCAGAGACAGCTTTCTTTAGAGCCTCGTCTCAAACGGTGTTAGACCAGAGGACGACGCCAAAAGGCGAACAGCACAAAGACAATGCCACTATCAGGGCATTGAGAGCTCGGGGTGAGCAGCTCCATCATGGGACCTCCTTTGCCAGTACCAAAATACAAGAATAGGTTTTCCCCTATTTTTTCTGGCAACAAAACAGCTGTGTTAAGATGTTAAAACGCTAAACTGAAACCTTTTTCAAGGAATCATATTCTTAGGTTTTTTCGGTAAAGTCATCAAAATTGTTTTGTTTTATTTTATTTTCATTAATTTTGATGTTTTACCTACGTGACTTTACCGAAAAAACATAAGAATATGATTCCTTGCAGTCACGAAAGCTTCAAATCTACTTTTTCAAGGAATCATGTCTGCAATAACCACAGATGCTTGTGTCAGAGCATGTTTTTTGTTTGTATTTTCACCACAAGTAATCTGTGCTTAATACAGACATGATTCTTTGCAGAAGGTTTCAGTTTGGTATTTTAACATCTTAACACCTGTTTTGTTGCCAGAAAAAAGGGGAAACTCTATTCTCATAATTTGACACTGGCAAAGGAGGTCCCATGATACATAAATGTATCGTTAAACATGCCAATTCGTGCTCTTAGGCTTTTTCGGTAAAGTCACGTAGGTAAAAAATACAATTAATAGAAGTAATAATAATAGAAATAAAATAATAAATCACGACGTTTCGGAGGCAACACAAGTCTCCGTCATCAGGTGGGACCGTCACAGCTAAGATTACTGCATCAAGTGAGGAAAATTCCTAAAGACCAGCCCTTAAATACAAGTTAAGGGGGGAGGGGCTTATCTGAATGTGGTAACCAGGGAATGGCACGTGGGGGTGGTGGGCGGTGCTACAAGAGAAATTGGTCAACGTCGTTATGTGCAAGACAACGGGGCTCCAAGAGAAGTAATTCGCTTGTAGTAATTGTAGTAATAAAAGCAGTAATTTTTGCTGTGACGGTCCCACCTGATGACGGAGACTTGTGTTGCCTCCGAAACGTCGTGATTTATTATTTTATTTCTATTATTACTTCTATTAATTTTATTTTTTACCTACGTGACTTTACCGAAAAAGCATAAGAGTATGAATCCTTGCAGTCACGAAAGCTTCAAATCTCTAGAATTAATGCCAATTCGTTACTAGTACAGCACACAATTGTGTTGGACAGCAAAGCCATAACATGTACAATCGTACTCTTTGGTTCTTTCGGTAAAGTCACGTAGGTCTAAAATAAAATAAATCACGACGTTTCGATCGCAACACAAGCAGTCACGAAAGCTTCAAATCAAGATTGTACAATCGTGCTAAATAATTTAGCAACGTTGGACAGCTACACCAAGATGGCATGGAGAAAGTAAGTGCACACCAGAAGGGGAGTCGGGACAAGGAAATACTTTCACCAAAGCACGTGAAGCTATTTGATTTCCTTGTACAAATTCACGTTTCAAAGTTATCAAGATTTAATTTAAAAGTTTAGCACGTAGGGCTTCATATTTAACTTTGAGAGGTTTCAACTTGTCAAGAAACAATTCGTGAAGGGAAAATCGAGCAACAGAATCGCCGAATCGATCAATGTACGAATCTTAACGCGAAAATCGATGAGTTTCGCTTTGTACAGTAATCGATAACCATCGAATCGATTCCCCGCCCCCGAAGTTTTTAAAGGGGCCACGTCTCGCACTACTAATAGCTTCGCGTTCTCCGCAAACAGCGTCGATCTTGTTTTTGTCCGTGTACGCGACTTGACGGCCTTAGAAACCTATCCTTTCCGCATAATACCAAACATGCCCGCCTTCTCAAGACTCGGAGCGATGGATTCGTAACGAAGTCAACGAAATTAAAAAACAACGCCGGGACCGCGCGAGAGATCGCCTCAGCCGGAGGCCTAACTCAGGCTTTCCGCGGGGTTTCCTAGGCGAGGCTGCCGTCGACATGACGACTCCGAGCACCGAGCGGCACTGGGTGTCGCGGCTGCTCGCCGCCGTGTTCTACGGCCTCTGCTCGTTCCTCATCGTCATCGTGAACAAGCAAGTGCTCACGAGCTACGGGTAAAACTCGCCACGTTTCGATCGATGCAATGAATGGGGTGGTGGTGGTGGCGGCTGCTCCCAAGTGTTGAAACGGAGGTATTTGCCGTCGAGCTCTGATTGGCTGAGAGCGCGTGAAGCCACGATTGGCGCCAAATTCTAATTTAATATCGCAGCATCAGCTGCTAATGCAGCAGGTGTAGCAGCTGATACTGATGCAGCTGCTGATTCTGCAGCTGCTAATGCTGCAGCTGCTGATGCTGGTGATGCTGCTGCAGATGATGCTGCAGATGCTGCTGCAGAAGCTGCTGCTACAGATGCTGATGCGTCATCTTGCAGATGCTGCACCTGCTGCTGCAGATGCTGCTGCTGCAGATGCTACTGTTACAGATGTTGGTGCTGCTAATGCTGGTGCAGATGCTGCTGCTGCAGATGCTGCTGCTGCAGATGCTGCTGCTGCTGCTGCAGATGCTGCTGCTGCAGATGCTGCTGCTGCAGATGCTGCTGCTGCAGATGCTGCTGCTGCAGATGCTGCTGCTGCAGATGCTGATGCTGCAGATGCTGATGCTGCAGATGCTGATGCTGCAGATGCTGCTGCTGCAGATGCTGCTGCTGCAGATGCTGCTGCAGATGCTGATGCAGATGCTGCTGCAGATGCTGCTGAAGATGCTGCTGCTGAAGATGCTGCTGCAGATGCTGCTGCTGCAGATGCTGCTGCTGCAGATGCTGCTGCAGATGCTGATGCTGATGCTGCAGATGCTGCTGCTGAAGATGCTGCTGCTGCAGATGCTGCTGCTGCAGATGCTGCTGCAGATGCTGCTGCAGATGATGATGCAGATGCTGCTGCAGATGCTGCTGAAGATGCTGCTGCTTCAGATCCTGCTGCTGCAGATGCTGCTGCTACAGCTGGTGATGCTACAGATGCTGCTGCAGACGCTGCTGCTGCTACAGCTGCTGATGCTGCAGATGCTGCTGATGCAGATGTTGATGCTGCTGCAGATGCTGCTGCAGATGCTGCTGAAGATGCTGCTGCTTCAGATCCTGCTGCTGCAGATGCTGCTGCTACAGCTGGTGATGCTACAGATGCTGCTGCAGACGCTGCTGCTGCTACAGCTGCTGATGCTGCAGATGCTGCTGATGCAGATGTTGATGCTGCTGCAGATGCTGCTGATGCTGCTGATGCAGATGTTGATGCTGCTGATGTAGATGCTGCTGCTGCAACAAGCACACAGCTAACCCTTTCCCGTTTTCGAGACGTCTGCAAGTCGCAGGCGTGGGGTGCCCCCTGCACCGCTGGATCTCGGAACGCGCAATCAGTTAGGCGTTCATTTTATTTGGGGAGCCTTCAGCACTGTTGTGGGGGTGCCATGGTGGTGGGCTGTCAACTACCTCGCCTGGTATACAGGAGATCGTGGGTTCGATCCGAAACTTGACGCCTGTATATTTGGAGTGTAGTGGTTACTGCGGTGCGCTCACGGCCAACACCAGTGACGATTATCTGAACAGGTCCTGGGCCTCACCTAGGTTGACTCAGCCTCAAATGAGTACCTGGTGCGGTGTGTAAACATCGCCACTGGGGAGACAAAGGCGGTCGGGCGTGGTGCTGGCCACCCACCCCCTCGTGTACCGTTCCGGCCTTCATAGGTGCTCGCTAACAGCACTTGCCCCTACAGTCTGTAAAGGCTATACGGGGGATCTTTGTCTTTGTGGTCACATAGATTTTTCTCCGGGAACCCCGGTTTTTCCCTCCATGTTTAGAGTATTTGGCTGCTATAAATTTCCACAGGATGAGCGACTTCTTTGAGCTATCATTTGTGGCCAGGTCGCTTCTGAAAAAGAGCTATATAGCTCAGTGGGCCTTACCTGGTAAAATAAAAATTGCTTAGTTTTTAAATACATTGTACTCATCGCAGAGAACTGTAGCGACACGACCACACTCTGCGATAGCTGGCGCCAAACTGTGCCACAGCCCCTCCCAGCATGGCTTTGTGGGAGCCTTATTTTATCTTTTAATCCCAATTCTTAATCTCAAGAGTCTGGGATGAATCGTAAGAAAAAACTGGGAAAGGGTGAACACAAATCGCAACACGTTCGTCAGTAATCCAGTGTCCTTGAAAGGGATTTTTTTTTAAGACGACGTTTTGGGCAGCAGTTCTCTTTATAGGTCAATAGGTTTACCTGAAATTGAGTGGGGTATGAGTGAAAATTTTTATAAAAATTTCAGATTGAAAACTCATTTTTTAGAACTGATTTGTATGTTTAGTTTGTTGTTTTTCTCCCCACACCTCCGATTAGCACGGGTGGCTATGTACGGTGCGCAAGAAGTCCAACATACACACAAAATTGTACTTTACACCATGGGATTCGAACAGAATTATATTTCACAAATGTATCCCGATTAACTTTTTTTTTTTACAGAAGTAGGAGGGTGTTGGGAGTAGAGGAGGGTGATATTTTATTGTATTTAACGATTGCTTTTACATGTTACTTTTACACAGAGCACCAGATACACTAGATAAATAATGAAATTAATACATGTCTGTCTCAGTGTTATACGTGAGGTGGATGTCCGCCCACGTAGCCACAGAGCCATGTGGCAGCCTCCTCCTCCAACACGTGCAGGGTAACCGGTCGGCCCAGCACACCCTGATGGACTTCCCAGCCGGAGACGACGGTGCACCATTGGTCTCCTGCTCCCTGCCATCACACAGCGATGCTGTAGCACAGCCGTACGATGCCCCATCCATGTTTGGGAGCGGCACACAACACCTTGCCCTGGTCACACCAGGAGCCGTTCAACTGAACCCCATTGGTGGCCTTGGGAGGTCGAAGCCAGTAGGTTGAGTGAGATGCGTGAGCATTACTTGGGCTGCCTGCTTGTACTGTCGTCGCTGTGTGGTGTGGTCTGAGGTCCCTGTTCTCTTTTTGTTGTTGTTAGGTTTCCCTCTTCGCTGTTCCTGGGCGTCGGGCAGGTGATTTACGCTCGCAATAAACATCCCAGAGACTTTTGAGGTTCAGACATTCTGTTTTTAAATCCTTTATATTAAGTTCACTTGCTTGCTTGCTTGTGCGCTTACGACCGTGCAAATCTTTCGGTCGTGTTTTAACCCACTTCCCGTGATCCAATCGAGCTGACATTTTCCACACAGACTCGTTGTGCGTGACAATTAATTTTCGTGAAAATTTTTTTCCAAAATTTTACACTTTTTAGGAATTTTTTTTAATATTTAATTACGAATTGCTTAATGGTGCCAGGCAATCATCTGACCCATAGGTGGCAGCCATCTTAAGCCAGAGGACGAGAGGACTCTAGCCGCCACGCATATAAAGGATTTATAGTGAAAAACTTTGTTTTTACGGGTTAATTTTTTTTATTTTCCCAGGTAAGGCCCACTGAGCTGTATAGCTCTTTTTCAGAAGCAACTTGGCCACAAATGATCGCTTTGCAAAGTGGCTTATCACGTGGAAATGTATAGCAGCCATACACTCGAAACGCATGTTTCTAAATGTGGAGTAAAAAACGGGAGGACCCAGAGAAAAATACACACAACCACAGGGAGAGACGTGCAAACCCCAAATATACAGCAGGCGTCAGGCTCGGGGTCAAACCCACGACCTCCTGTATACCACGCGAGATAGTTAATATCTCACCACCCTGGCGCCCGAATAGGACATCTCTTTTGAAAATGTTCACTTCTCAACGGAGCCGTGCTGGAGCATGCCGAGCCGACCCGGCGTGGCTTGGGAAGCGCTGGCTTCTTTTCCCACCGCGGAACTGGAGCCGCACAGCTGATGTCACGCGTTCAACGTGTTTAGCACGGGTCGGCAGCCTCCGGCTCCGGAGCCGAATGCGGTTTGATTAAGGGCTGCTTTGTGACAGTTATTTACTGAGGGCCGCCGTCTTGTATATTCATCTACGTTGCAGCTCTTAAAATGTGGATGATTTTTTTTTACTCGTTTGAACAAAAATGGCTCATTGTTATTTTGGTTGCCGAACTCTGGTTTAGCGTGATGCTTAACGCACGGTGCCGGTGAGATGACCTTCCAATTTCCCCTATGACACAGTTGGGTCTTTTTTTGCTCTAATTTTGATTTATTTCTTCAACTTTTTTTCAATGCTTTTGCCATTTTGGTTAACCCGGATCACTCGTGCGAGTGAGACTTCTACCCTGGTCCCTTGAGATCTCGCTTTGGTTGAAATAAACTTGACACGCTGACCTCCGTTGTGCAGATGTTGGTGACGGTGGTGCTGCTGCACGTGGGACGGGCGTGTGGTCTCGTGTCCTTCCCATACTTCGACTTAAACCTTCCCAAGAAGGTGCCTCTCTTATTTTCCTTGTCACATTTCTGCATTTTCTTAAACTAAACCAAATTATTCATTGCAATTCCAGTCGGTCAGTTTTTTTCTTCCGGGTAAGACACATTGAGCCAAGAAGCTCTCTGAAAGGCAACCTGGCCACAGCGGTAAGCAACGTCAGATGGGAAGGGAGAGTTTGCAGGGGCTGCATGGAACAGCTGATACAACGGTAGCCAGCACGTTCCATGGGAGGTTGAGCTAGTCAGAATCAATCAGAATTGTTATTCATACTGGAGGAATCCTGTGAGCTATAAAGAACTTGTTCACAGATGGCCAGTTGGGGCGGGTCAGAAAATTACAACAACAAACAATACAAAAACACGATATTCTTGCAAAGTATAGGAACGGTACACAAATCGCAATTTTTTTTACGTGAAAGTAAACTATTTTTTATGTAACCAGGTAAGACCTACTGAACGATAAGCTTCTTTTTCAGAAGTGACCTGGCTACAAGTGATTGCTCAACAAAGTGGCTTATCACGTGGAAAGTTATCCCAGCCAAATAATCTAAATAGTCTGTGAGTGTGACACCGAAGCGAGTTTGTGCTCTGCTGTGCGAGTCTGTGAATGTTTTATTGACCGAGCGTGTGGTTGTTCCACAGAGGGTCATGGTGGCGAGATGTTAGTGACCTCGCCTAGTATAGAGGAGGTCGTGTGTTCGATCCCGACCCTGACGCCTGTATATTTGGTGTTTGCATGTTCTCCCCATGGTGGTCTTGTGGATTTTTCCCCGGGTTCTCCGGTATTGCCCTCCACATTTAGAATAATACTTTAAAAGTATTTGGCCGCTAGAAATTTCCACGTGATTATAAGCCACTTTGGTGAGATATCATTTGTGGCCAGGTCGCTTATGAAAAAGAGCTACATAGCTCAGTGGGCCTTACCTAGTAAATACAAAATAAATATATAATAAATAGGGTCGACATTTACACTATGAGACCTCCTTTACCAGTGGCAAAATATAGTAGTAGGTTTTTACCCTTTAAACTGGTACAAAACTGACACCTTTATACAAGGAATCATGTTTGCAATAACCACAACACAAGTAGTCAAAATGCAAACAAAAAGAAACAACTTTGATAATGATAATGACAGTGCATATCATTATCATCATCAGAGTTGTTTATTTTTGTTTGCATTTTGACTACTTGTGTTGTGGTTATTGCAAACATGATGCCTTGTATAAAGGTGTCAGTTTTGTACCAGTTTAAAGGGTAAAAACCTACTACTACTAAATAGGGTCGAGTCAGACGGGTTTTTTTGAGCGAGCGTGCGGTTGTTACATGGAGAGTCGAGTCAGACTGCATGTGGTTTTTTCCACGATTGCTCACCGTGCCGCGACCCCCACCCCTGCGTTCCAGATCTTCCCTTTGCCACTCATCTACCTGGGGAACCACATCACCGGCCTCATCAGCACCAAGAGACTCAGGTGCGTCACGTCGCACTCCACCCACACACTGACCGACGCGATCCTCGCTCGGGCTGGCTACACCGCACTGTCCAAACGCGTGGGGCTGGCTCGCCGACACGGACCAAACACGGGGCTGGCTAGCCGGCACGGTTCAAACAAGGGGCCGGCACGGTGGACGTGACACGTGTTGTATGTATGTTGTGTGTATGTATGTTGAACTTCTTTCGCACCGTACGTAGCCAACCGTGCTAATCGGAGGTTCGGGGCAAGGACAACAAACTAAAATGCAAAAAGCAGTTCAATCTAGGGAGGTTGAGAGTGTGGGGGAGGGCAGGATTCCGCTGTTGGAGTAGCAAGTGGGCACCCGCAGTGCAATCCAGACCTCCTGTGTTCAATTCCCAGCGGCAGCGAACATCGATTTGAATCGGCCTTTAAATTATTACTTGCTGCGGTGTGTCAACATCAGCACTGCGGATACAAAGGTGGATCAGAATCTTTATTTAGAATGCAAAAGGAATCCCGATGAGCTATGAAGCATCTTTCTCACAGATGTCCATAATGGGCAGGTCAGCAAGTTACAACAACAAACAATACCAACGACAACAAAAGAAAACAGTCCCAGACCACACCAATATAACACCACACAGCAATTCCTCAATAAAATTATACATTAACATTGAACTATCGATCAAAGTTACAAAGCACATTTGCAAATGTGACTGCTGTATCCAGCACTAATCTTCTTCAGGATATTTTTTTGAAGGAAGATTTACAATGTTAAGGGGGCAACAGGTGTCATTCTGGCCACACTAGGTTTGGGCGATGGGGTAAAGTATTTTGCCACCTTTCGTAAGACGTCTGACCGGCATCGAAAAGTAAGCCAAAGGCCCTCTATTGCCTGAACTGTCTAGAGCCCCCTCTAGTTCAGGGGTAGGGAACCTTTTTTCTGCCAAGGGCCATTTGGGTATTTATAACATCATTCGCGGGCCATACAAAATTGTCAACTTCAAAATTAGCCCGTTATATTTGGTCAAACATTTCATTATCTCACCCCTAATGCGATGGCTGGAACTGCTTCTCTTTGGTGAATCGCGTGATGTTAGCTGGTATTGATGATGTTGCTACTCGCAACTGCTTTTCCAGGTTTTCTCCTAGATTTATTGAATTTCGATTCCCGCCTGCGGTTGCCTTGGCAGGGCCAGATGAAATGATTTTGCGGGCCTTATACGGCCCGCGGGCCGGACGTTCTCCACTCCTGCTCTAGTTGAGGTCATTGAACCAGCAGTGCTGTGAGCAAGTAGCAGTCAGGACAGTAGGAAGTGGTAGTGCAGCATTTAGACCTCAGTTTGATTCCCGCTCAAGGTCAACACCAGTGACGTTTATCTGAACCGATCCTGGGCCTCGCCTAGGTCGACTCAGGCTCAAATGAGTACCGGGTGCGGTGTGTAAACGTCACCACTCGGGAGACAAAGGCACGGTGCTGCCCCCCCCCCCCCCCTCGTGTGTCATGCCGGCCTTCTTCATAGGTGCAGCTTGCTAACGCGTGGGATATTTGTCATGTGCCTGCACAGCCTCCCAATGTTCACGGTGCTGCGGAAATTCTCCATCCTCTTCACCATGGTGGGCGAGATGTTCATCCTCGGGTGAGTGTTTGTCGCACGTGAATCAAACTTGAAGTTTGTAATTCTCAGGGCTGCGTCGTGAATGTACCACTTGGGGCACCGCGGTGGCGAGATGTTAACTACCTCGCTTGGTATGCAGGAGGTTGTGGGTTCGATCCCAACCCTGATGCCTGTATATTCGGAGTTTGCATGTCTTTCTCTCCCCGTGGTCCCGTGGATTTTTCTCCACTTCCTTCAGTTTTTCCCTCCACATTTATAAACATGCGTTTTAGAGTATATGGCTGCTTTGAATTTCCACATAATAAGCCACTTTGTTGAGCTGCCATTTGTGGCCAGGCTGCTTATGTAAAAGAGATATACAGCTCAGTGGGCCTTACCTGGTAACATTTTTTATAATAAATAGAAAAAAATCGGACCGAACGAGTCTGTAACGGGCCCGCACTTTAGTCAATATAAAAAGGGGGGGACAGTTTTTTCACTTGCATCGTCATTGCATTTTGTTAAATCGCAAGGTAACGTCATCGTTAATTAAGTAACCTCCGGTGAAGAACACGCGCTGGGAAAATAATCTGTGTGTGCGAATTTTTTTCTTACTGTTAAGTATTTCCTGTTCCAAGACGTCTGCAAGTTGCAGGGTGGGTGTCTCGTGCGCCGTTGGATCTCGGAACGTGCAAGTGGTTGGGCGTTAATTTTATTCGGAGAAGGGTAGTGCCGCTGTTTTTAAAAACATTGTACCCACCGCAGAGAACTGTAGCGACACGACCGCACTCTATGATAGCTGGCACCAAACTGTGCCACACGCCCTCCCGCCTTGTGGTGAGCCTCCGGCTCCGTTTTGATAACGCACATGTACGTCAACAAACACCGAAACCGTCCATGTACGTCATCTGAACAGTATCGGAAGAAAAACTGATGACGTACACGTGCGCTATCGGAACGGAAAAGGGTTTCATATATTTTCTTGCGAGCCCCAACAGAGTTTTGGGCCCTGGGCAAATGTCCATTTTCCCCCCCCCACCCTAACTCCGACGCTGTGCGGGAGGACTGGACTCGTGACCCGTGCCCGTGCACCCTGCTCTCAGTGTCGCGCCTCTTTCCCTCTTGTTTGATTTCGCAGAAAAACAACGTCATGCCCTATCCAGTTGACCGTGGCCATGATGATGGGCGGGGCCATCTTCGCCGCCAGGTGGGGATGAACTCTTGACCCCACAAACAATGTGTGCCAGCTGTGATGGGAACAAAGACTACGGTGTTTTTTTATTCATAGCCTGCGGGCAAGCAGGGGGGTGCAGTGCCAATATATGTGCCTCACAGTAAGAATGGCCTGGGTTCGATTCCTGACTCGGACACCTTTCTGCACGCTATTTGTATGTGTTCTCCCCCTCCAGGCTCCCCGGTTTCCTCTCATAGTTTAATACATTGATGTGCAACCGGTATTGGAAAATTACCTGAAAATTACTTCATTTAGGATTACACGCACAAGCAACATTTTCCCCGACTGAAAAGTTGGCATGACCGTCCTAAAAAAGCCTTTGCTGAGTCTTGAGACTCGGCGAGGCTTTCCTGTGTAATCAAGCGTAACAATAAATTAAGTAATAGCTCAGCCCATCCTATGGACGGGGTGACATGACACTCGCATAACAATAATAATAACTCTTTGACACATGATCCTCATCGGACGCTTCCCACCTAACCCTCACGACTCACCAGTTGTTAGGAAGCAAGGAATTGTAATGCAATACATGTGTATAATCGTGATACCGGCATCACTTTGGTGTCAAGATCGGCGTCTGTGGAGAGGCTCGTGAAGGATGCTACTGGGCAGTTGGAGGAAGTTGCCTTCCAACAACATCGAGAGGGATGAGGAGCGACGCTCGCCGCAACAACTAGCGGAGCACCGAGCGGCTAAAACGCAGCGAGGTGGCACAGTGGGAGCACAGGTGGTGCATCTGCCAATGATCTCTAGCCATTCGACCCACGTCGCCACCTGGGTCTGTCCCGTGACCTTCTTCCAACGAACCTTACGCACTCCACGTGACCTCAATGTGCACCAAGGCTGGCACAAGCGCCGTGTTGACGTCACCGCAGCTTAGTGCCGAATGACGGCTGTTTTCTTTGTGTGTGTGTGTGTGTCGGTCCTCTGCAGCTCTGACCTGGCGTTTGACCCCGTGGGCTACACCTTCATCCTGGCCAACGACCTTTTCACCGCCGCAAACGGCGTCTACACCAAACAGAAACTCGACTCCCAGGTCCCGGACACGAACGCTCGCCTTCCTTCGCCGTCTCTCACCGCTCTCGCACCACCTCTCACGTCTTCTCACCCATTCTCACCTCTCTCTCGCTCACCGCCCCTCTCACTGCCCGTCATGTTTCTGACCTCCCGTCACCTTCCCACACCCCCTCGTACCCACCGATCACAGTGTTCTGCACTAATTGTCAGAGGGGAGTGGGGGGGGGCACACTTTCACCGATTAAATACCATCAGTGTGAGGGCCGCCACACATTTGAAACCATTGGGGTTTGACAGCAGCACGATGACGATGGGGGATGTTTTCACATTTGTGTATTGTCGGGGGCCGTACTAAAGGCCACCAGGGGCCCTACTAAAGGCCACCAGCAGCCAAAGTGAAGAACACTGCGTGATCACATCACCTCCCTTTCTCTCACCTCTCATCCTCTCGCTACCCCACACTGCCGTGTACCGCCTGTCACCTCGCCTCCCATCAAACACCCCCCCCCCCCTCCTCTCATGGCTCAATCCCAGCTCTACTCCCACCCAACCCGACTGGCGAGTCTGGCATGGCGCCACCAGGCCGCAAGTGTTTATATTTCCTCCACGGTGGCTATGAGATGTTTACCACCTCGCCTAATATACAGGAGGTCATGGGTTCGATCCCGACCCTGACGCTTGCATATTTGGAGTTTGCATGTGCTCCCTGTGGTTGCGTGGATTTTTCTCCGAGTCCTCTGGATTTTCCCTCCACATTTAGAAAAATCACTTTATAGTATTTGGCTGCGATAAATGTCCACGTGATAAGCCACTTAATTGGGCTCTCATTTGTGGCCAGGTCGCTTCTGAAAAAGAGCTATGTAGCTCAGTGGGCCTTACCTGGTAAAATTAAAAATAGTTTATTAGTTTAGTTTACTTCTCTGTGTTAGGTTTAGACAAAAGTAAAGATGCAGCCCGGCGATTGCCTGCTGGTATTTTTGGCCTAGTCTTCCGTATGTATGTTGAAGTTATTTCACATCGTACGTTGCCAACCATGCTATGTACGTATGTTGAACTTCTTTTACACCGTACGTGGCCAATCGTGCGAATTGGAGTTGTCGGGGAAGGACAACAAACTAAACACAAAAAGCAGTTCTTAAGAAATATGTTTTCAATATAAATTTAAAACTACATAGCTCCCAGTAGCTTTATAATATTGGAAGGAAGAGCGTTGCAGACGTCTGCAGAAGTGCATCTGAAAGTGTGCGATGTGGTGACCGTCTTTGTTCGGTGGCCAGCCAAAAGCCGCTGCTACTGCTGCGAGGGACGACCACCAGAGTTCGCGTGACGATGGTTTACGCCGACCAGACTTTGCCCCTACCACGTGCGGCATGCCGATCGACTTTTCTCGTCGTTGTGTGTTTAGGAGCTGGGGAAATATGGCCTACTCTACTACAACGCCGTGTTCATGATCGTGCCTGCCGCTCTGGCGTGCGCGTACACAGGCGATCTGCAACTGGTGAGGCACCTTCATTATCATTTTTATTTTTACCTAAGGTTCTCCCGGTTTTGATCTCGGCACCCTTCGTGTTACGGTAACGGGCCTGCAGAAGCAGATGTCACAGAACTACCTGTTGAGATCCCTTAAAATAAACTCTGGTCCACATATTAGAGGGCAGCATTTTCCCACATCCCCTCCCACAGAGTAATGTTTATTGCGTGGCAGTCAAACCAATATGTAGGCAGTCCCCCGGGTTACGGAAGACCCGAATTACAGAAATCCGAATTTGCGGAAAAAATTAAATTTTCATGTAAAAAAATTCAATACTGTGAGCGCAAATAGTGCAGCGCGGTGAGGTTTCGGATGAATACAGCGGAGCGAGGCGTAATGCGGGGGCACACATTCCCCATGTCAGTGGTGCACTGTATGGCACTCACGCCGTTACATTGTTACCATGAGTATACTGTACCCCCGGCCACATAGTCTCGTAACTTTCAGTGTAACATTACCCATAATTGCATTGCAATAATGACTGGAAAGCGACCAGGTGCTTGCAAGAGTGCAGGACGATGCTCGTAAGCGTAAAGCGATTGCTTTAGAGCAGGGCTGGGGAACCATTTTTCTGCCAAGGGCCATTTGGATATTCATAACATCATTCGCGGGCCATACAAAATTATCAACTTAAAAATTAGCCTGTTATTGAATTTCGAGTCCCGCCTGCGGTTGCCTTGGCAGGGCCAGACCAAATGATTTTGCGGGCTTTATACGGCCCGCGGGCCGGACATTCCCCACCCCTGCCCTAGAGCATAGACGCCACCTTCACCACAAAAACTCCGCCTTCCTGAGCTTCATGAGGATTAAGGTAGATGGAATTTTTTGTAGCGTTATGTAATTGTTCTATATGCTTCGTGGTATTCATAAACAATTGGACACAGTGCAGAAAATGTTCCATTCGTTTAATTGTGGGTGGTTGTTAGGGCAAGATATTTGATGAAATGAAAGAATCGTAGGAAGTGCAGGGCGTTATGTACAGCGATACGATAAGGTAGCGATAGAAAACGGACGGCAGCGCGATACGGTTGCTGAGAGAAAACGACGTATGGAAAATTGGGATTACGCATATTTCTCGGGAACCTAGCCCTTCTGTAATCCGGGGGACTGCCTGTACTTAAATTTCAAGACTGGAACTATTAGTTTCATTTGTTATTATCAAGTGATGTAATAATTTTAGCACTTTGGACTTAGCCCTGCCTACATCTCCCTGTGGATCATTGATTATATCCGGCAGCTTCAAGGGGGAAGGCGACTCCGGATTTCCAAAAACCCCGGATAATCGCATAATTCATCTTCTTGGTTCTTTCGGTAAAGTCATGTAGAAGGGAAGTAATAAAATAATAAAAATAAAACATAATAAAATAATTCTCACGACGTTTCGGCCACAACGCAAGCAGCCGTCCTCAGGTGAAACCAGGTCTGTCGAGGCGACAGCGTCTGTCGCCTCGACAGACGCTGCTTGCGTTGTGGCCGAAACGTCGTGAGAATTATTTTATTATGTTTTATTTTTATTATTTTATTACTTCCCTTCTACGTGACTTTACCGAAAGAACCAAGAAGATGAATCCCTGCAGTCACGAAAGCTTTAAATCGAAATTTAATTGCATAATTATTTTAAATTGCTTCTTTTTGCACATTCTCGCATAACATTATCTTTTTAGGTGTTGTGTATATGTTTTGTGTATTTTAACTTGATCACTATATGAAAGTGGCTTAAACATACAAATCAACAATACTAAATATCCTCCTGTGAAAAGTTACCGTGCAGTATTTACTGTGCCGTACTTACCAATTCCAATCTCGAAGACTCTGCATGGGGGTGATGTTCATGGTACAACTCCGCTCTTGTTTCAATAACTAATATCCTACGATCGCCGGACTCATGCGAACGTCGAATTGCACAACGCAAATTTTCTCCGGATCGCCGCGCCGTGTATATTTTCTGTTTTTATTCCTGTAGTTATTAGTCGTAAAAAATGTATATGCGTGCAGTATTTTCATTGTTTATGTTGTATTTACTCTATAACGTACTGTGTATAAAATTTGACACGCCGCACTGGTTACAGCCTTTGGAGCGGTTTTGCCGGATCAGCCTGGGACAGCCGGATAATGTTGGAAGCCGGATAATCGATAATCAACTGTATTTGGTATTCTATAAAACGGCGTTGTATTTGTATTGTACCTCTCCCCCGTGTTCCCCCCCCCCCCCACACCATCTCCCTGCCGCCCCCCTCTGTCCGTAGGCGCTGGCCTTTGAGGGCTGGAGCAACCCCTGGTTCGTCGTACACTTCACCTTCGCCTGCCTCATGGGGTGAGTTGCGACGATGTCACGCTGTGTCCCTGCCGCATGAACGGAGAGTAATCATCGTTCAGTCTCGCACGTTATGCTAACGCGTTATATTTTCAGGAGCCCAAATAGGGGGGGACGAAAAAGAATAAATTGGAGTTTATTTGTATTCATTGTTATAGTTATAGGCATTATTTTCCTACAATATCAGCTGTATTTACACCAAATATCAGCTTGCTAGCTCTTCTAGTCATGGTAAGCACACTGTGCTACGAGACCTGGCGACCTGAGTTTGCGTGCCGCCAGCCGTGCCCAAAATCAGTGGGGAATACCTCGACTAGTCCTGGGCTTCCCCTACGTCGATTCACCATCGAATGTTGTGGTGTATCAACATCAACACCTCAGATTCTCTACGATTAGCACGGTTGGCTACGTACGGTGCGAAAGAAGTTCAACGTACATTCATACATACTGCACCTCCGATTAGCACGATTGGCTACGTACGGTGCGAGAGAAGTTCAACAAACACATCAACGCTGGGGAGACAAAGGTGGCGGGGCGCTGTATTTGGCTATAACCCCTACCTCTTGTGCGGCGTGGCCGTTTAGAAAGGTGCCACTCGCTAACAGCACTTGCCCCAGCAGTCTGGTAAAGGCTACACGGGGGATCTTTGTCTTGTGTGTATGTGTGTGCATGAGAGCACCGATGAAGGCCGATACGGCGTACAAGAGGGTGGGTGGCCAGCACCACACCCGGGCGCCCTTGTCTCCCTAGTGGCAGTGTTTACACAATCCGCCAGGTACTCATTTGCGGCTGAGTCGACCTAGGGGAGGCTCAGGACTAGTTCAGATAATCGTCACTGGTGTTGGCCGTAAGCGGGAATCGAACTCGGGTCGCCGGGTTCGTAGTGCAGCGCGCTAACCGCTGCACCACCGCTCACAGGTGCTCGCTAACAGAACTTGCCCCAGCAGTCTGGTGAAGGCTACATGTGGGATCTTTGTCTTTTGTGTATGTGTGTGTATGAGCGCAGGTTCATCTTGCTCTTCTCCATCATCCTTTGCACACAGTACAACTCTGCCCTCACCACCACCATCGTCGGCTGCCTGAAGGTTTCTTGAATTTTTATCAATGCATTAATTAATATCTACTGTACCTACAACAGCCCGTCGTTAACAGGGGAGTGGTCGGTAAGCGAACACATCGGGCTCTATTGGAGGCCCGTCGTTAAGCGATTAGTCGGTCACAAGGCTGGTCGTTGAGAGGGGTTCTACTGTATTTTTGAGGGTTTTTTTTTATGACTCCGTTCCCTTCTGCGTGTGCCCCTGCAGAACGTGTCGGTGGCCTATATCGGCATGCTGGTGGGAGGTGACTACATCTTCTCATGGCCCAACTTCGTGGGCCTAAACATTTGGTAGGTGCTTGGGCAATGCAACATGTAAGAGCTTGCTAACAGCACTTGTCCCCCCCCCAACGGCCTAATGAAGGCTTATGCAGGGATGTTTTGTCTTTAAAAGCACTTTCCAATTAAGGTTGTGAACACTACATCTCTAATGGGAGAAGGGGTGGGAGAGAGGCACGATAATTATTGTAAAGACGTCCCGATATGAGCAAAACTTGAGTATGAAGTTGTGTTGCTTTTATGGATTCGCCCTCTAGGAAATCGACCAAAAGAGTTTTCTAATGCCTAAAGGGAAAAAAAGCGAAACAGTGCTGAAAGCACCTGCCAGGGTATCCCGGCCCAGCCAGCCAAGATGCACTGACCTTGACAGGGCCGCTATCCGAGCCCCGTTTTCCTATCTCGGCCTACGGATTTACCGCTTAATTATCTTTAAAAAAAAATTCCAACGACAACCACGTATTGGAAAGAAATACATAATGCGTATGTGCGTGCGTACGCATGATTTTTGTTCTCGATTTTATTTATGCAACGCAACTCTTTCTTTTTGGTAGCATCAGTGGAGGCGTCCTTTACTCCTTCCTCACGTTCCGGGAGTCGTCGGCTGAGAAGCAAGGAGGCTGATCCGGGCAGCGCCAGGGCCCGTGCACGCGTCTCCCCCAACGCCCGCTCGCTAGCGCCAGGGTCTGTACGCGCATGGGCAATGCGTGTGATGCTGCGGTCATGTGTGAACGTGTCCTCGCTCACACGTGCACATGTCCACACTCACCTGCTGAGGGGGAGTGGCTGTCCTGCAAACATTGTGATAACCCACCAAAGATCACACGGTCCAGAAAGTTTATCAAGCTTTTGTCGAGAGCAGGGTGAGCGAGTTAATTAAGTTTGTTGCGCGGAGATAATGCAATCGAACGCCATCAAAGGTGGATTGTAAATTGTTCCAGCGAAGCCAGAATATGTTAGCTTGCACAAATGATATATATCAATATATATTACGTGGGTTATCAGGTTTTTTAGGACACCTCTCCATCAATTCGCACAACTGTTTACAGCGGCCGGACGTACGATCAGTACAATCGTCGTTACTTGAAATCAACTTATGAAGTAACTGGCCGAAATCTAGATTTTTTTTAAGTACGTCCGTTTTTGTATATTCAGGAGCGCAGGGATTTGCAAACGCTTATCTTTTCATGTAAAGCGGAGGGTTTTTGCACAGCCAGCATAACGAATTGCTTCACCTTGCAGTGGATAATGCCTCAGCTCTATGCCACAGGACCTTTCAGCCATGACTACGAACTCGCACTGACCAGCGTGGTGAAGTATGGGTGAAACAATCCCCATGAACTAGCGTGGCATGAAAAGCCTTTATCAAACGGTGCATTGGATTAAAAAAAGGTGACGTGTTAGATTTTTGAGAGAGTATATTTGGGTCACATTGCAATATTTTACCTTTTTGGGTGTCTTTTACTTGGAATATAACTTAATTTTTAACTATGTATCTATCAATGGATTCACTGGTGTCTTTATTTGAAAACCCTCGATAGCACATGGAGATTAATGGCACCTGTTGTCAAGGAATCTACAGTTACAAGGGGATTTTTTAAAACAATTTTAAACATGAAAACGTGCAATTTTTACAATGTATGTAAAACAGGAAACTTGCTGTTTGGATAAAGGAATCTGACACGACGACGTTGCTAGGTTAACTGGGTGTGTGGGTTTTTACACAAGATTGTTATATTGGTTATATTTTCAATATAGGGTGTGAAGAATCTGGTTTTTATATTTTCTGTAATGCAGAATTGGACGGTGTGCGTGTGCATGTGTATAACAATGGCCGTGGTGGTACTTTTTTTTTTATTCACAAGCATTTATTTTTCATTATAAAAAATAGCTAAATATCCCAATTTTAAAACATTACAAATTGCACACTTCAACCACACTTCCCAACGTGGTTGCTTTGTCATTGCCACTGGACAATGCTGTGGCAGTCGTTCCCCGTGCCGTATTCTGTAGCCAGGAATCCCCCCACAAAGCCTTGCCCAGCATAACACAGTTAATGATGATGATAAGGCATCACCAATTCCTGTCCCATCACCCCCCTTCCAGTGGCACACATGATGGGAACGGAGGAGAGACTTTTTAAAAATTAATTTCCTCCCAACTATTTTTGTGGTATCCGAGTGGTCGATTGACCTCACCGGATGATCGATAAGGGTCTCGTCGATTCACGTAATTAATTTGGAGAGCCCAGCGCTGTTTGCGAGCACTAAGTCAAAAAGGAATGAAGGTAGCCATTTGTATTCGAAGCTATTGCCTTAAGTAGACCCCATGTAGATAGCCGGGAAAGTCGTGCGTGGTATAATCAAGCAACACCAAGTGTGCTCACTTTTGCACTTACATGCAGTCACTGTTCAACTGTCGTGCCTTTTTGAAGTGATGGGGAAAGTGGGTGTGTGGGGAAGCAATGCTAATCATTTGTGGATTTTATAGATAGAAATTACCAATGAACTGGGTTTTTACTTAATTTTGGTCGGCGATGACAATGAGCGTGGCGATGACTGTGAACTACTAAACCAAAAGTCCTAATCGCGACTGACTAGGACGAGGTACAACGAACTTTCTGTGCCATAATCGAAGACGCAGATTTGGGTAATAAAGTAACGCGATGAGCGACTGCAGTGCAATGACAAACAACTTTGAATGGTAAGTGGTAGTTGCCAATATATGTACTGAACATAACATGTTTTATGAGTTCACTGATTGGCCATACTGATAATATTGGGGGTGATGGAGTAGGGAAATAGTTCACCACTCGCCAACATTGAAAACTCGGAGTGGACTCAATATTTGACCAATTTAGTCCTTTAGACGATGAAGATGACTATTACATGCACAGTAAAACTTGACTTAAAATTCCAAAAGTTATAAGATGGGCTTGAGACTGTGACAAAAATAAACAATGCTAACTTAATTTACACTTAGGTGTGAGGTTTGTGTGCGACATGATATAAAACATGCGTAAAAAAACAACTGTCAACGTTACGGCTTACTTTGTGAGATGTATGTGTAGTGATGTTGCTACACTTTAAATAAATGTGTTGAAGGGAATGGTTTTGGATCTGATTGAACGTGACCGTCCATCCCTCCCTCCCTCCCCCAAGCCAACCAGCCAGCCAGCCAGCAAAACTTTTTTCTCTCCCCCGAATACACGGCTGGGGTGGAGGGTGGGTGGGGGATGCATGAAGTTCACGCTTACGAACCCGGCTTCACACACAGGCAGACGGGCACGAAGCCAGCCAGAGACAAAGACGTTTTATTTATCATCTAGTCGGAAGTTGTTTGATAAAAGGCAGCAACAAACAGCACGAACAAAGATTCTAAACGATGCAGAGTGAAACACGTTGCTTTAATGGAGCAACGCTATAAGAATGCGTGGTGGGGTGGGAACAGAGACGGATGATGGTGAGGGAATTACAAAGTTGAACATCACAGATTCCAAGAACACAGGATGAGATGTTACTATCCTTTGTGCAAGCACTTCCAAGAGTTCATGAACAGTGAGCCTGGTGAAATTTGGGGAGCGCATCGTCAGTAGTGAACCTTTGGTTCCTAGGGTGTTTCGGCCTTTCACACTATACACCCTCCCCAAAGGCGGCCAGCGACAGGGTGATCAATCCTACGCTTGCGTCCCATTCACAATTAGTCATAGGAGTTGCCTTGTTGATAGCCAACATCCCCTCTTCACACAACCATTCTCGTTCGCGCTCCCTCAACAGAGGAATGGCAAATACCGCACAAACGCTCTCTCTCCTGAAAGCCCTCTCTTGACTAGCAGACCTCGATATTGGCATTTCGCGGCTGAACATATTTGCATACGCGAGAATGGAATTACAAAGTGGGGCAGAGTGAGGGTAGAATTTGAGAAGAGTTTTGTGATCTGTAGTGTGGTGAGTGGGTGAGTGTGTGCGTGAATTAGTGAGTTTTTGTGACCTGTGGTGTGGTGAGTGGATGAGTGTGCGTAAATAAGTGAGTGGGTGAGTGAGTTTTTATGACTTGCAGTGTGGTGTGGGCGTGAATGAGCGAGGGGGTGAGTTTTTTGTGACCTGCAGTGTGGTGAGTGGGTAAGTGTATGCGTGAATGAGCGAGTGGGTGAGTGAGTTTTGTGTGACCTGCAGTGTGGTCAGTGGGTGAGTGTGTGGGTGAATGAGCGAGTGGGTGACTTTTTGTGACCTGCAGTGTGGTGAGTGGGTGTGTGCGTGAATGAGCGAGTGGATTAGTGAGTTTTTTTGTGACCTGCAGTGTGGTGAGTGGGTGTGTGCGTGAATGAGCGAGTAGGTGAGTGAGTTTTTTGTGACCTGCAGTGTGGTGAGTGGGTAAGTGTATGCGTGAATGAGTGAGTGGGTGAGTGAGTTTTTTTGTGTCCTGCAATGTGGTTAGTGGGTGAGTGTGTTCCGTGAATGAGTGAGTGACCCATTCCTCAACGTGAGTGGAATAATTAGTGACCAGTGACCACGGATCCAGTGATCTCCGGCGAGTGCTGACTCGTGCTTATGGATTCAGTTATCAAGCGTCCCCGGTGTGGCCGAGACAGTCGTGGTGTTACATCATGTGGTCGCCAAAGAATTTTGAATGAATCTATTTTAAACTATTTTTTTTATTTTACTAGGTAAGGCCCACTGAGCTAATAGCTCTTGTTGAGAAACGATCCGGCCACACAAAAGAGCCCATTGAAATGGCTTATCACGTGGAAATGTATAGCAACCAAATCAAGTTCAAGTTCATTTATTAGGTATAGCCATGTGAGCCGTTCGGCTCTTGAATCGGGTGCAACCGCAACAAACAAAAAACAAAAACATGAACAAAAAAACATCTTAAAGTGAATATGTGACTGAGTGCAAACAGAAAACACGAGAAAAGACAGCAAAATTTTGCAGAAAAAACACCGTACACCAACGCTGTGTGCAAAAATCCCAGTGGGATGCAAGTCAAACAACCAACAACAAAATACTCTGAACGCGTGATGTTGATTATAAATGTGGAGGGGAAAACCCGGAGGACCCGGAGAAAAATCCACGCGACCACGGGAGAGAGAGAGAGAGAGACGCAAACTTCAAATACACAGCAGCAGGCGTCAGGGTTCGGGATTGAACTCACGCCCTCCTGTATACCAGGCAAGGTAGTCAACATCTCGTGGGGCAACATGTGGGTAACGCGTACCTCTTGCAACACGTCTCGCTAGCAGCGTGGGAGAGGTTACAAACAGCCCTCCAGCAGTGGTGCGAGCAAGCAGTTGCAGGGCTGCGCCTTGACACATCTAGCAGGGACCAGCAGGAGGCGTTGATGTGACCGCAGTGCCGATAGCACCCCCTCGTGGCGTGACACAGCATCGCCTTTAACAGCGAGCGTGGTTTTTGTCGAAGGCTGCTGAACAGACGGATGTGAAGCTTCGTGGCGGTTTTTTTTAAAATCCTTTATATTAAGTTCGCGTGCTTGCTTGCTTGCGTGCTTGCTTGCTTAGGACCGTGCAAATCTTTCGGTCGTTTTTTAACCCACTTCCCGTGATCCAATCGAGCTGACATTTTCCACACAGACTCGTTGTGCCAGACAATTATTGTTCGTGAAAAAAAATTCCCAAAATTTGACACTTTTTAGGCAAAAAAAATTATTTTACATATATTCAAATAGAACGCATTCATGGCTTTGGCTGAACGTCAGAGTGTAAGAGCCCAGAGCGTAACCCCTCCACAGGCCGTGGCGGAGTAGCGCAGTTGGTAGCGCCCTCGCTTCCCATGCCAAACGTCGCGGGATCGATCCCCGCGTCCTCCACAGGCGAATATATTTTTAAATCCTTTATATTAAGTTCGCTGCCACGCATATAAAGGATTTATAGTGAAAAACTTTGTTTTTACGGGTTATACTTATATCCAAATTAAATTCACCGGGACAAACGTACGACAAGTTGATGTTATTAGGCAACTGTTGGGTGATTAAATGACAGCGCACTAATTGTGCATTGACTACAGACAGTAAATGTACACTGCACTCATTCAACACCCTTCAATAATTCGTCAACGAACAGAAATCGGAAAGTTGCCTAAATCCAGCGGCGTGGTTGTTAAACGCGGATATACGCTTTTAAAACTTCACACAATCTCCGCTTAAAATGCGACGAAAGCATTCGAATAATGAAATGTGGTTTGGTAACGGCGACGTCGACAACAACAAAAAATAAAATAAAATTTCCATGTCAGAAGTGGGATTCGAACCCACGCCTCCAGGGGAGACTGCGACCTGAACGCAGCGCCTTAGACCGCTCGGCCATCCTGACATCGCTGACGGTCTTCAGTAAAACCGTCCACTTAAGACCAAACAACACGTGGTATTTTATGTCATGCTTGGTGATATTTCGTATTGTGAACACAATAAACAAACCAACGATAATCATAATAGAGGTTTTTTTTTCGTTTAGATCGCGTAAATATATAAATATGTCGTTAAAACCCGTCACTACCCGACACAGCCAACTCGTAAGGGTTGTCCATAAATGACGTCACTCACCTAGGGGGGGGGGGGGGTCAGACATTTGTGACGATGTGTGACGAGGGGGGGGGTTTGAGAAATGTGACGTCACATCAAAACGCACAACTTTAAATAAATATAGAATTGTTATAACAACGCTAATTGTTTAACAACACTCCTACAACATCAGAGTGCAGCGCCACATTAAATACGCACTACAATGACAATAGTTTAAAGCGATTTGAAGCATGTTTTATATTCAAAATGGAAATATGGTTTTGGGGGGGGGGGCAGGGCTTTGTGACGTCATATTTGAGGAGGGGGGGTCTGACTTTTTGTGACGCTGTGTGACGAGGGGGGGGGGTCAAAAATCGTCCAAAATTGCGTGACGTCATTTATGGACGCCCCCTAAACAGAACGTGCCAATTCGTCACTAGTCCAGCAACACCGGTGTGTTGGAGAGCCAAGCCACAACATTTGCAATCTGTGTACGACGTTTCGCCAGTAATTACAACCAGCTTCATCAGGCGAGAGCCAGATTTGTGGAGAAGTCCTCCTGTTTCGTTCCTTATATATGTAGTGTAGTAACTCGGCGGGAGACGACTTCACGGGTAACACACTCTTTATTTTATCAAACTTGGTTACAGGTGACTAACACCTACTTTGTATCTCGGGTGACAAACACCCACTTAGCTACTTGGCGACTAACGCCCACTGAGCTACTCGGATGACCAACATCCACTTAGTACTCGGGTGACAAACACCCACTTAGCTACTTGGCGACTAACGCCCACTGAGCTACTCGGATGACCAACATCCACTTAGCTACTCGGCGACTAACGCCACTGGGCTACTCGGATGACCAACATCCACTTAGTACTCGGGTGACAACCACCCACTTAGCTACTTGGCGACTAACGCCCACTGAGCTACTCGGATGACCAACATCCACTTAGCTACTCGGCGACTAACGCCACTGAGCTACTCGGATGACCAACATCCACTTAGCTACTCGGCGACTAACGCCACTGAGCTACTCGGATGACCAACATCCACTTAGCTACTCGGCGACTAACGCCACTGACTAAGTCTTCAGCTCCGTCTTCGGGTCTTCAACTGGGTAACTCTCCCCGAGTGCTCTCGCGCGTCCCCCTTTATACCCCACCTGCGGACGTCGCTGCGAGCACCCACTTATTCGACCAATCGCCGGGCGCTGGCTACGATCCTCTTTTCCCACATCTCATCGTGCCTCACCACTCACGCCGCGCCGCCCCGTCATCTCTCACTCCCGGCGCGCGCGTCCACACCACGCCCACAACGCGTGCCCAACCCCGCACCCCGCGCCGCCCCGTGATCCATCACTGTCACAGTCGGCGCACGTCAATACCACCACTACATATAGAGGCGTAGATGTGTTGACCACGCTTCTGCACTCTTGCACAATGATAGGGAGGTGGGATTAATGAGTCAACTTACATTTATCGATTGATGCGCCTGCTGCTGTGGAGTGGTTTCGGTGGTACATGTTGTTTGTCGTTTATTGTGAAAATTCCGTCACAGTTCCTATTATCACTGTTTCATTGCTTTATTTTGGTGATTTCGAAAAGTTTACTAGTTTGGCCATGTTTTTTTGTTGTAGTACGGAGTAAGACTGATGGCCTTAATCTAAGTTGTCTTGTGGTTGTTGTTGTTGTTTGACTTGCATCCCACTGGGATTTTTGCACAGTGTTGGTGTACGGTGTTTTTGTGGAATATTTTTCTGTCTTTTCCTGGATTTTCTGTTTGCACTTAGTCACTTATTCACTTTAAGATGTTTTCTTGTTCATGTTTTTGTTTTTTGTTTGTTGCGGTTGCACCCGATTTAAGAGCAGAATGGCTCACAGGGCTATACCTAATACATGAACTTGAAATGAACTTGAACATTATGCATGTGCATTATGCAAGCCCTTTGAACTTGTCCTTTCTGTCTATTGTGTGTTATAAAATAGCCCTACCAACGGTAGGGCATTTAAATAATGTATTATTTGATGATTCGCTTCCACGCAGCACTAAGGCGGTAGCTATCCGAACGGTTAAATTATTTTTATTTCTTTCAATTTCGATAGATTCTCTAATTAGTCTTGGCCAGTAGTAGCTAGTTTTGCACGAAACTTCAACATTATCAAAATTATTTGAGTGTCCTTGTTGGCACGCATGTTCTGCTACTGCTGACAGTTGCATTTGGAAGAATGTAATATTTCTCTGATGTTCTTTTAGTATCGTGCTGATCATTCGTCCTGTTTGCCCAACATAACATTTACCACACGTGCAGTTAATCCTGTACACACCTTCTGTTGATAGCTTCGGTAATACATATTTTGTACCTGATATTAGATTCTGTATTTTATGCACTGTGCCAAACATCTGGCTAGTTTATCAGTTACTCCCTCAATGCATGGTATTTTGATCGTTTTAATTACTTGGGCAATTTAAATTATCTTGTTAGTTGATTTGTTTTTGGTATTCAATGTCCTGTTTATTTGTGCATCATTGTAACCGTTCATTTGCAGCGCTTCTTTAACATGTTGAATTTCACTTTTCAGACTGTCACCATCTGACACTTTCTTAGCTCGATGAATGATCGTCTTGATAAGAGCAGATTTCTGTGCGGGGTGATGGTGTGACTGCATTCAGATAGGCGTCAGTATGCATTTTCTTTCGGTAAACACCGTGTGTTATTTTACCATTTCTACCCCGTCTGAGCAGAATATCCAGAAATTGTAGAGTTCTGTCAGCTTCCACTTCCATGGTGAACTGGATGGATGGGTTTTGCGAGTTGAGATGATTTAGAAATGCGTTCAGTGTATCTTTGCCTTGTGGCCAGACCACCAATGTGTCATCCACATATCTCAACCAAACAGATGGTTTTAGTGTGCTTGAAGCTATTGCTTTTGTTTCAAAATCTTCCATGTACAAATTCGCAATCACAGGAGACAAGGGAGAGCCCATTGCTGCTCCTTCCTTTTGTTTATAGAAGTCACCTTGCCACGAGAAGTCGGTATTTTTTAGACGGTGTTCAGCTCGTCTTGGGATATCTTTGGCTAAACCTTTGTTCGTTACCAGAGTGTCGAGTAATTTAATTGACTCGTTGACCGGAACCATCGTGAACACAGAGGTAACATCAAAACTTATGAGAATATCATTAGGATTAAGCTTAATATCTTTAATTATATTTTCGAGATGTTCAGAGTTTTTTTTTTAACGAAGAGGTCCTACCGATGTAGGCCTGTATTTGTTTCGTTACGTATTGTGCTAATTTGTAAGTGGCAGAGCCTATTGTACTAACTATGGGTCTTAATGGGACATCAGGTTTGTGAATTTTTGGTAGCCCGTAAAGTCTTGGTGGTTTTGATGCTCTGTGTGTTGAACTTCTTTCGCACCGTACGTAGACAACCGTGCTAATCGGAGGTGCAGGGGAAGGACAACAAACTGAATACAAAAAGCATTTTAAATAAATTAGTTTGTCAAGCTAGACGATTTAAAACTACAAAGCTCCCAGTGGCTCCCGAATATCGGAAGAGCGTTCCAGACGGCCACAGAAGCGCATCTGAACGCGTATTTTAATCATTGCTGTTGTAAATGATGGCCTCCCGGACGACCGTGTAACTAATGGGTTGTATGACAAACACGGTACTTTTTATGTGGAGCGATAGATACTAAGGCTGCTTATTTAATGTTTCGTAATTAATAAGCCTCGACTATGAATGAAAAACTGCCAAGACAAACTAATCTGGTTGTGATTGATATCAATATTAATTTAGAATTCGACGAATGCGAGTGATAGCTTTCGCTCACATAAACACAACTTTGTAAACAATCGAATAAAGTAAAAATGATACAAAAAATCGATTAAATCAACACGTAATATTAAAACGCGAAAATCACCGCCGTCCTCCCTCCCCGCTCGCCGTAGTTATTTTTGCCGCAGCGACGTTCCCGAAGGAGTGACGTCAACTTTGATTGTGACGTCATTTCCAGAGCAGTTACATTGACCGCGTGTATGACGTCATCGCGTTTTATCCTCGCGCCTCCGCGACGTCATTGCCCGCGGGAAAACCTCACAAACATCCGACGCGCCGACGTCATCACCGCTCACGATTGAAGAAGTTATTTGGGTGGACATGAAGTCACGTCTTGGTGGGGGGGTGGAGGGGTGGGGGGGTGAGTGGGGGGGGTGAGTGGGGGGGTGAGTGGGGGGTGTGAGTGGAGGGGGGTGAGTGGGGGGTGTGAGTGGGGGGGTGGAGGGGTGGGGGGGTGAGTGGGGGGGGTGAGTGGGGGGGGTGAGTGGGGGGTGTGAGTGGGGGGGTGGAGGGGTGGGGGGGTGAGTGGGGGGTGTGAGTGGAGGGGGGTGAGTGGGGGGTGTGAGTGGGGGGGTGGAGGGGTGGGGGGGTGAGTGGGGGGGGTGAGTGGGGGGGTGAGTGGGGGGTGTGAGTGGAGAGGGGTGAGTGGGGGGTGTGAGTGGGGGGGTGAGTGGGGGGGGGGGGGGGGGTGAGTGGGGGGGGTGAGTGGGGGGTGTGAGTGGGGGGGTGGAGGGGTGGAGGGGTGGGGGGGTGAGTGGGGGGGGTGAGTGGGGGGTGTGAGTGGGGGGTGTGAGTGGGGGGGTGGAGGGGTGGGGGGGGTGAGTGGGGGGTGTGAGTGGAGGGGTGTGAGTGGGGGGTGTGAGTGGGGGGGTGGAGGGGTGGGGGGGTGAGTGGGGGGTGTGAGTGGGGGGGTGGAGGGGTGGGGGGTGTGAGTGGAGGGGTGTGAGTGGGGGGGGTGAGTGGGGGGTGTGAGTGGGGGGGTGGAGGGGTGGGGGGGTGAGTGGGGGGTGTGAGTGGGGGGTGTGAGTGGGGGATGTGAGTGGGGGGGGTGAGTGGGGGGTGTGAGTGGGGGGGTGGAGGGGTGGAGGGGTGGGGGGGTGAGTGGGGGGTGTGAGTGGGGGATGTGAGTGGGGGGTGTGAGTGGGGGGGGTGAGTGGGGGGGGTGAGTGGGGGGGGTGAGTGGGGGGTGTGAGTGGGGGGGTGGAGGGGTGGGGGGGTGAGTGGGGGGTGTGAGTGGGGGTGTGAGTGGGGGGGGGGTGAGTGGGGGGGGAGGAGTTTAACAAAAAATCGTGACGTCTTCCCATCACCGGAGTCACGTGCGCGTGCGTGCCGACGTCACGAAGTCACGTGACAGAGACGGTCCCCGACCAGAGGAAGAAGCGAAGCGAGAGAGACGGCGATCGGGGAGGGGAAATTAACGATTGGAGATTAACGCGTAAACATCATCATCATTATTATCAGTAAGTAGTAGTTATTGTAAAATAAGCACAAGCTACACGATCGTCGTCGTAGTTATTTAAAGGGGGTCCGTAGAGTCGGAAAAGGTTGAGCGATCCGGGGCTGTCGGTATCCAGGTGAGGAGTGGGGGGGCCTGGGGTCATTGGGGATGCTCTGTCCGCTGCTGGGTGAAGGCCTCTCCCACGGTCATCGTCTTCATCACCATCGACCGTGATCTCTCCACTGCTAGACGCCAGGGCTCATTAAGTCCTCACATCAGTCACATCAGTCTCATCGCCACCGTCAACCACGCTCTGTCCACTGCTGGGTGAAGGCCTCACCCAAGGGCCTGCTCCCCACGGCTTTCTAGAATTCGTCAAACGCTGATTTAATGCCCGACGAAGAGAGACGCGCTTCGTAATTGCCGTGGTGTTGTAACGATTGGTGATTGCAGTTGTTGTCGTGACGAGTGGGTTGTTCTCATTGATGAGGGCTGCTGCTGTGTTCCTTGTGCTGACAGCCATGGCCGCGCTCTCTCTTCTCTACGGCGGAGTCTCGCTCGCCTTCTGGAGCACGCTCACCATCGTGGGTGAGTCCGGGATCTAACCACCGACATTACCTGTTGTGTGCCTTGACGTGACCTTCATTTAGACATGGTGCCCACCGATATACGTCTTGATATGCCCCCATTATTTCACCCAACGTGGGGTCAGTACGAATTATACGCGTTTATGATGGTTCCCCTTTCTTTAACCATTTATTTAACCATTTATTTAACCATTTATTTAAACATTGGTTGCATAGTGTTTTATAGTCCTTGGTATAACCACGGGGTTTATGGTGTCCACCGTGGGTGCATCCTTTAGTGAACCACGGGGGGGGGGGGGAGTACAGTATTCGGATTCACCGTGATGACTGCTTTGCACGTTCTTTTTGCCGCTGGTCGCATGTTAATCAAAGCGAGTGGACCTCCTCTCTTCAACCAATTGGGGGGCTGTGGGGGGGGGGGGTCACGTGGAGATTGATGGTGTTTTATGCGCCCTTTTATTTGCCGATGTGGAGGCATTGCGATTCACTGTTGTGAATGTCTTGTGCTGTGGTCACGGGGGCTTTGGCGTGCGCTGGATTCTTTGCGATTGTCCTTTATGTTTTGGTACGTTCTTAATTCAACTTGGGTGATTACATCCACATGTAGATTCATTGCAATTGGCGTATGGTCATCCACAGTGGACGTGTGGAGTCCTCCTTTATTAACCATTCAAGACACGCAGAGATTTGCTTTCGTTATGTCTCCTTGCTTTGGCCATGAGTAAGCATTGAGATTGACTTTGAAGCTTGATGTCCACATTGAGTTCACCCGGGTGCACGACCACTCGCACCTTTACTGAACCATCCGCATTTTATTTGACATTCACTGAGAGTTCATCGCTCATTGTCGCCAGCCATGATAAATCCCACTGCTGGGATGAGAGCCTCCCCCGAACCGTTGCCATCTTTCACGGTTTTGCGATGCAACAATCCATCTCGCTGATTTCATTTCCACCACCCCCAGTACGTGATGGAACGTTCGCACAGATGCGTTTCCCTCCTTTGGCTGCTACTCTGTCATCCCTCTCGACCACCGACCTCGCCCCTTCTAGCGGTGTCCTCCCCAAGCCCACTTCCCTTTCGTAATAGTCTATGAGATGTCTCTCAAACTTGTGCTTATACTCGAAGTCCACGTGTTGCTTGTCTGTCTCTTGGTGTTATTCCAATCATGGTAGTGATAGTTAAATCACGACTTCCCTTTCGTAATAGTCTATGAGATGTCTTTCTAACTTGTGCTTATACTCGAAGTCCACGTGTTGCTTGTCTGTATCTTGGTGTTATTCCAATCATGGTAGTGATAGTTAAATCACGACTTCCCTTTCGTAATAGTCTATGAGATGTCTCTATAACTTGTGCTTATACTCGAAGTCCACGTGTTCCTTGTCTGTATCTTGGTGTTATTGCAATCATGGTAGTGGTAGTTAAATCACGATTTTTTTTTATTTAACCATGATGGTAACGTTACATAGTCAATGGGTTTCATGGTGATTAACTACGGGACCTATCGAGATTAATTGTGGATGTATTTAGTACTTTTTTTTATCATGGAGCCGCATGGACATTTACTGGGAGTTGATTACTGTTGTGCTTTAT
The DNA here is from genome assembly GCF_964198595.1 of Lampetra fluviatilis. Taxonomy (NCBI): domain Eukaryota; kingdom Metazoa; phylum Chordata; class Hyperoartia; order Petromyzontiformes; family Petromyzontidae; genus Lampetra; species Lampetra fluviatilis. The sequence continues at coordinate 6,021,891 of NC_136320.1, read as the reverse complement.
TTTGGCACAGTATGACACTGACATACACTTTGTTCATTGCTAACACATCGATGCGAAGATTTGAGTGTTATTATCCACTCGTGTGCTTGGTGTGTCTACTGCGGGTACTCTGGTTTCTTTCCACATGCAACACACTACTTAAAAGGAAGAAGTATTTGGTGATGCAGCTGCTTTGGCTAATATATAATAGGCAACGTTTTGGGAAATGACCCTTCACACATAAATAGGCCAAAGAGATAGAGTGGATAATAAGAGTTGGAAACTGCACTTTACACGATTCAGCCCTGCTTAACTTGCCATTTTTGTGACATGTGCATTTCAAGTTAATTGGTCGTAAGCTCGTTAATTTTGGAACTGACTTAACACTTTGTTTTTCCCTCAGCCTGCCATCACACCTTCCCACCTCCGCGACGCTCATTCTAAAAGAACGCCGGCATGTGTGACGTGAACAAAAATACCTGAACAAGCATTGAAACCTCCGATTTGTCCCACCACGCTAACCCATTCGTGCATTTCCCTCCCTCCTGCCCACCACCCCCCCAAGGGATTTGCTACACCATCTTCGACCTCGGATTCCGGTTCGACATCGGATGGTGAGGACTCGACTGCTATGGGGCGGTTTTAGCAGCGGCCCGTGCCGGTTGTGGCTGCTTTTCGGTGGGGCAGGCTCACCGTGCGTGCGTGTATGTGTGTGTATACGTGTATGCGCTAGTGATGCCAGACGCTTACTGTAAACAGTGCGCAACGGGGGGGAGAGGGAGAAGTGTGACGGTGGCAGGTCGCGTCCGCCCTCCGATGCCCAGTGCCCTTGGTCATTGGTTTCTTGAACTGCATTGTTTAAAAAAAAAAAATCTAACTTTGTAACCAATTTGTTTCTGATGATGCCTTTGGTGTTGTATGCATCATGCCCGCTAAGCAATCCATTCAAAAGTTTTTTTTTGCCGTTTAATACGAACGGTTTTGCGTAAACGTTCATGATATGATACCAATCGATAAAAGGCTAATGTACAGTGTCGTATAGTGATGCTGTTCCATGTTTTAATGTGGATAAATTGGGTTAATACTGTCTTTGCTCAAAGTGCAAACATCACCCCAGTGATAAATCGCTTGAAAATGTTAACTATTTTCCATACCGCCGTTAGCTTTCTGCGATCTACTTCGGCTGTGTGAAGCAGGTGACGACTGTAATTCGAATGAATGAGTCTACGCAATTATTTACAATTTTACTGCCTCTTTTTTTACGCATTTTTTTTATTAATTTTCTAAAAGCCCTTTCTAACAAGTTTGCCGGATTCGTATCGCACTTGCGCTACAAACCTGGTGAGCCGAGTTCGAATCCTGGTCACGGGTTTAACATCATTGGCCTTTCCCTTTGCCATTTTGCTCTGACCAGTGTCGTGGTGACATTTGGTCAAACAACCCCCATGATCAACATGGCATGAGGACGACTTCATCCAGCAGTGGATTAACAAAAGGACTGTACATATACCAGTGATTATTCCTCCACCTTACCATCGGTGGCACAAACATTTGATTGTCACAGTTTTGCCGAGGATCGTCAGAAATGTACAAGTGATCGACATCTCAGCTTGACCCCAAAGAACAATGCTAACTGCATTCATAACAATTGGCCCCTTGTTTGCACAATAATTTACTCATTGCTGCACTGTAGCCACACGCCCTTAATTATTCCAGCCTTTTTGTTATTTCCTGTCCACGTGGCTGATAAATGAATGAACATTTATAAGATGGTGAATGTCCCACTTAAATACTGGCTCACATTTTTGCTAACCTCCGAGCAACGAAGGGCTGAGTTGAACTCCGACTCGGCATCTGAACTCGCGAGACTTCCGGTTGCAAGTCGAGCGATGTGGTAAAGTGTTACATCACTGTGACGGTGGTGAAGCGTTATTCCGTGTGCAGCCGTTGTTGGTGTCATCCGTGTTCCATTGTCGTCTAGCTCGGAGGAACCGTGACTTGCCGACAAGCCGTTTGTCCTCTTGCCGTCAGGTTCCTGACCGAGACGTCCCCGTACATGTGGGCCAACCTTGGGATCGGCCTCGCCATTTCGCTCTCCGTGGTTGGAGCTGCCTGGTGAGAGGTCCCCACTCATATGTTCATTCGTTCGCTCACTCGCTCACTCATTCACTCACGCGCTCGTTCACGAAATGATTATGCGGTTGTAGCTAACGAATATGCGTAGGGCACGATAACGCAATCGGGACGGAGAGACCACCTCATAGCCACCGGCTAAATGCGTTTAGAGTACTTAGAAACATGCGTTTAGAGTATCTGGCTGCTCTAAATTTCCACATGTTAAGCCACTTCGTTAAGCATTCATTTGTGGCCAGGTCAGTGGGCCTTACCTGTTAAATAAAATAAATAGTTTTAGTTTAAATCAACATAATCTGCAGTTATTTGGGCACTTCAATAGATTATAAATAACAAAAAAACATTACTGTTGAGATGAAAGAGGGAGGGGCACCCGACCAAAGCTGGTGGGTGGGATTCGGAGCACTGCAGACTGGACGAGCTCAAACCACAGTCAGCTGATCCGCGAGGGTGGTGGAGGGGGGGATGGTGAAGGTGGTGAAGGTGGAGGGGAGATCGAGATGGGAGCTGCCGGGGCTCCAACAGCCTTATCGCTAGATCAAACATAGAGGGTGGATGGATATTTGGCGCATGTTTCTGATCCATATCTCACAGCAGGAAAACAAAATACTCGCTAATACAGGAACATTGTTCTGTGGGTACGTCCATATGTAGCTTTTCATTAAGTTATTTTTTTTACAAAATCGCAGTGAAAATGTAACAGAAGATGTAAACTGTGCAAAGAAACATTGGGAGTGGGGGGGGGTGCATGCATGGGAGATGGCAACGACTTGGGGAAGCCTTGAGCAGTAGATCGATGGTGGCGCATTATTGTTATGATTTTGGAATTTGGATTACGCGTCTATTCCAAAACGAAAATTCATCATGACATGTAGGTGTGGATTTATGAAATTAATAAATGTTTCCTAATTTATTCAGATGTATTTGGTGTTATTTTATTGGAATGTATTTGTTGAGCTTACTATTTCTGTTGAATATTTATTCAGGACTATTATGAAATGTATCGTATTGGTTGTATATGTAACACGTACTTAATTACATTTACATTGCAAGTTCAATTTGGTGAGAGATGGCGATAGCTTGGTGAGGTCTTTGTCCATCAGTGGATTGATCCCAGCCGCTGATGGTTAATAGTAATAATGCGATTAATTATCTCATTGCTCTAATGCAAAAAAATCTGCCGTCCTTCCAACATCAACTGCTCATCTGCTCATCCGTCCTCACCCGTGAATGTGACTTGCAGTGTGCTTTGCTGTGACCTTGAGTCAGCTTGAGTCAGACTGGTCTGGTGGGTGTGTGCTCGCACACACACACACGACTGTGAGAATCTTGGCCAAACAGGTTCACTGCTGTTGGAGCCATGCTTAGAAATGATGCGCGTATAGAGAGGGAGGGAAGGAGCTTTTGTTGGTGTGTTGTGCCCTTGCCAAGCAATCAACACTTTACACAAACACATACACACGTTTACTTGTGCAGATAATGACTTCTGGTTTGTGTATTCACGGAAAACTGGTTTTCTGCATATTTTTCCATGAGAAGGTACAAAGTTTTCCCTGCAAAATGTCGCCACAAACGACTTTTCTGCAAATACAGACACTCGGCTAAGGGACACACTCCACAAATTACCCATGATCACAACCCAGTCTTGTCAAGGCCTACCGGTCTTGCCCAAATGGTTTTGTGGGTGGGCAAAGAGTCTCGACGGTAGATCATTCACCAAATTATTCCTCCAATATGAATAAGTATTCTGATTATGAAATCTCAAGTTTGCCACGTCCCAGCGCGATGCTTGTGCCACGTACGCTGTCATAGCTTCTTGTCTCTTGTTATGTACATGAGCATATAAACGTAATTGTTTGTGCGTACTGTATTGTATTGTGAATACTTTTAACAATACCGTACTACAATTTTAATTTACTGTGTGCGGCCTCGTGAGCAGCAGTGATCTATCCACTGCTAGATGAAGGCCTCCCCGACACCCCCTTGGTCGTTGGTGTATTTTGAGAATGCTTCACCGACCTGCCGCTGACTATCGCGCTTTGGTGGTAGCGCTATTATTTCGATAGTTTTACACGGCCGTGTCGATGCGGCTCCCAAAGCAAACGGCGTGAACGCACCCCCCCCGCCACCCACCCACCCGACACGCGCTCTCACATTCGTCTGCTCGCGTTCTTCCCCAGGGGCATCTACATGACCGGCTCGAGCATCATCGGCGGCGGAGTGAAGGCACCACGCATCCGCACCAAGAACCTGGTCAGGTGAGCCCCAGAGGCCCGGTCAGGTGACCCGGTTGGGTTCAGCGGAGCTATGATTCACGACAGTTTATGCACCGGGGTAGGTAAATCGGAGGCGTCCTTCAACAAGTTCCAGTGCTTTGTGCGAAGGCAGTAGCAGTGGGTGGTTGTCTTTACGAAAGAAGGTCTGGGCTGTGTCAGAAAACACGGGATATACGGCAATGGCTACGTGACAAGCCGTTGTGCTTGGTGGTCATCCATATCCCCCCAGCACTATCCAGGCCCAGTGCTGCTTCGCTTCCGTGATCTGACGAGACCGGGGCGCAGTCCGGGTGATTTGATGGTAGGTTTTCCCATCACGTGGGCGTGTAAAGCGTGAGGCCACGATGTGAAAGGGGGCGTCCAGCAGTCGTGTACCTCAAGCTGTTTTGATGACCGGTCGGTACGTCTCCCCCAACGCTCTCTCCGCTCTCGGTCCCTGCCTCTCTCTTCTCCCGTGCAGCATCATCTTCTGCGAAGCCGTCGCCATCTATGGCATCATCATGGCCATCGTCATCAGCAACCTCGCCGAGGTGAGCGACCAAACGAAATGCCACCGCTGAAGCGGAATCTGTTCGTGTTTACTTTTGGCGATGCGTGTGTGCATCCTTGTATATGATTTACTTGTGGCTCTGCGTGTGTTTACGTGTCTGTAAATGCCTGTGTTTATTGTTTTGTGTTGCAGCCTTTTAAAGGAGCCATCCCTGAGCTCATTGGTAACCGCAACTACCACGCAGGTACGGCACGGCACGCATGCGGCAGTACAGCACAATACAGCAACAACAAAGGTCCCCCATATAGCCTTTAACAGACTTTTGAAGCGAGTTCTGCTTGCAAGCCAGAGGTCGCAAACGGGTTTTGATTCTTTACCCGTACCCGGCCGGGTATCGAGTACGGGTACCCGATTGCGACCTCTGGGATGATGCCATGTTGCAGGCGCGGGTGGGTTGATTCTAGGAACTTGAATTGTGAGAAGAGACAAGACGTTGGGAAATGAGTGACAAACGGTTACTCACCAGTGACTCACGGTCTACCCATACCCGTACCCGGCCGCACCAGGGTCGCAAACGGGTACCCGTACCCTAGCCGGCCGGGTACGGGTAGCCGAGTATCGGGTAGGGTACGGGTATCGGGTACCCGTTGCGACCTCTGTTGCAAGCACTTCACAAGGCCGGCATGGCTCGCATGACTATGTGCCGCAGTGCACTTTGGTACATAGTTGTGGTGTGCTGCCCCTCTCCCGACAGGCTACGCTATGTTCGGGGCTGGCCTCACCGTGGGCTTCTCGAACCTGTTCTGCGGAGTGTGCGTGGGGGTGGTGGGGAGCGGAGCGGCGCTCGCCGACGCGCAGAACGCTTCTCTCTTCGTCAAGATCCTCATCGTGGAGATCTTCGGCAGCGCCATCGGCCTCTTCGGCGTCATCGTCTCCATCCTGCAGGTGGGCGGCGGACGTGGGAGGTGGGGTTGTGGGTGGGATTGCAGGTGGGGTTGCGGGTGGGGTTGCGGGTGGGGTTGTGGGTGGGGTTGTGGGTGGGGTTGTGGGTGGGGTTGTGGGTGGGGTTGTGGGTGGGGTTGTGGGTGGGGTTGTGGGTGGGGTTGTGGGTGGGGCTGTGGGTGGGGTTGTGGGTGGGGTTGTGGGTGGGGCTGTGTGTGGGGCTGTGGGTGGGGCTGTGGGTGGGGTTGTGGGTGGGGCTGTGGGTGGGGCTGTGGGTGGGGTTGTGGGTGGGGCTGTGGGTGGGGCTGTGGGTGGGGTTGTGGGTGGGGCTGTGGGTGGTGTTGTGGGTGGTGTTGTGGGTTGGGTTGTGGGTGGGGTTGTGGGTGGGGCTGTGGGTGGGGTTGTGGGTGGGGTTGTAGGGGTGGTGTTGTGGGTGGGGTTGTGGGTGGGGTTGTAGGGGTGGTGTTGTGGGTGGGGTTGTGGGTGGGGTTGTGGGTGGGGTTGTGGGTGGGGTTGTAGGGGTGGTGTTGTGGGTGGGGTTGTGGGTGGGGTTGTGGGTGGGGTTGTAGGGGTGGTGTTGTAGGGGTGGTGTTGTGGGTGGGGTTGTAGGGGTGGTGTTGTGGGTGGGGTTGTAGGGGTGGTGTTGTGGGTGGGGTTGTGAGTGGGGTTGTGGGTGGGGTTGTAGGGCTGTGGCGCTTCGGTAATGATGGTCATTGTTGGAGCTGGGCTATCCAATTAATTCAGTGATCGATTACTCTAACGATTATCAATTCTTTATTAGACTATATGGGTAACACGTTGGAGAAAAAAGATTCAACTCTGAATATCATTTTGCGTCGATTAATAAACTAAATTTCAGTGTATGCATTAACCAAGCAACTATATGAATGTATGTTAAGCGTCTTTCGCACCATACATAGCCATCCGTGCTAATCGGAGGTGCAGGGAAAGGACAATGATTGACCTGCTGGCATCGTTTTGTTTGTGTTTTACGCAGACATCGAAAGTGAAAATGGGAGACTGAGCCGTACAAGTGACAGCTGCTGTTGGTGACCAGAACACACGTTCAGTCCACAACCAGCGAACGCACGACTCCTAACCCTAATCCCATGCGCATACACTTACACACGTACATACATATATACACACGAGCTTGTACACGAGCCACACACTGTCATACATTATACACACAACCATTATACATAGACCCACACACAACCCACACACACTCACATAATATACACGCCGCAAAGACATATACACCCACACATACATCATTCACATACACATGTATACCCACTCACGCACATACCCCACTCACACATGCAAAGACACACACATATCAACCCACACAAATCCACACAACCCACATGCATATACACACACACACCGTACATGTGCACGCACACACCCCTATACACCAACTCCCCCGCATGATGCCCACGCATACATGCACGCACATACGCACACCCGCGTGAACATCCACCCCACACACACACCCTGCACACACACCCTGCAGACACACACCTCTTGCACACACACACATCTGCCTAAGGACACCTAAGAGCGCGCTCTCTGGAAACTCCCCCTGTTGAAGCTTAACACTGGGCGGCCACCGCTTAAATCACCGCAGCCGCAGCGTTTATTCGTGACTGCAGAGCGGTCTGCTGCACGAGAGGCATCCTCGCTCCTCTGCCGGCACCTAAAGGCTCTCCGAGACATTTCGATTCAATCCGCGCCGATCGCAGCTGTTTCCGAGGGATTGAGATGAGAGCGTCTATTTAAGATTTAACCACCCAACGAGGTATTGTGGGTGAGAGACCACTTGAGAATTTTTACAATCCCCGTGTTGGGGGGGGGGGCGGTAGTCTTGGTGTAGAATTCTTGACGTGTGCATGTGTGGGCAGCCGTCAGATTGTCAGGAGAAAGTTTCCGGTTCTACTTGGGTGTGTGTGTGTGACCCCCCAGAACTGGCGTCATTTACAGTTATAATTGTGTAATTTGTAATGAAAGCGATCGAAATTGCAGCCAGCAATCATAACCACACATCCATACCCTGAATAAAACAAAGATACACACCCGCACAACAACAGCAACCGCCGTTCGCCACTTAAGAGATGGTAATATCACCATGGCGTTTGTGCCAGGCTAGGTGCACTTTGTGTGTGTGCACCACGTACAAAGACACATACATACACACACACACGTACCCAAGGTCACCTCAGTAAAGAGACTCGCAACTGGAAACTCCCCCCATCGCAGTTTAACCTCTTCCAGTCTGACCATTGGGCCGGCACTGCGAACAATCGCTGGCGCAGCGTCGATGCTCAAGTACAAACAGATCCGCTGCGCGAGACGCACTCGCGCTGCCATCGCGTAAAGGCTCTCTCAGTTTGAAGGGCTGTTCCTTTGACATACATTTCTGTTTCATCCGCGCCGACACTTATTTGTACGTATGTTGAACTTCTTTCGCACCGTACGTAGCCGACCCTGCTAATCGGAGGTGCGGGGGAAGGACAACAAACTAAACGCAAAAAGCAGTTGTAAAGAAATGAGTTTTCAGTCTAGATTATTTAAAAGTGCATCGCTCCAGTGGCTTCCGCATATCGGAAGGAAGAGCGTTCCAGAGGGCTGCAGAAGCGCCTCTGAAAGCGCCGCGATGCGGTGATCGCCTTTGTCCAAATGGCCAGCCAAAAGCCGCTGCTGCGAGGATGACCGGAATTCGCGCGACAGCTTATGCTCTACTCCTTGACGAGATCAGCAAGGTGTTGTGGTTGATCTTCTTGGTTCTTTCGGTAAAGTCACGTAGAAGGAAAATAATAAAATAATAAAAATAAAACATAATAAATAATTCTCACGACGTTTCGGCCACAACGCAAGCAGCCGTCTTCAGGTGGAGAAGAGGTCTGTCGAGAAGGCAGAGTGTTGTGGTTGATTTGTTACAAGCACTGTCGTGTCTAATGAGTGCGACCTTATAATGCGAGCTGTTTGAGATGAGTGCCCGTTGCCGATTTTGAATGCCTACCGAGGTAGGGGCAGACTCGCCGATTCACGGACACCGCTTTACGAATCTCCACGGTCGATCCATGCCTCGTGATTAGCCGCATGTAAACTACCTGGCATGTGCTTCTGAACGAGCTGGTCATCGGTAGTTTGGGAGGAGTTTCCAATTGTGTCAGTCTGTCCGTGTGTGTGTGCTAGACCTGGAGTCGGTTACAAATGCGTTATTGCGTCACTTTGCAATCGCAATGCAAGTGCAAAAAAACAACCATATCGGGATTGCTGTTGCGGCCAACATCGCTGCTGTACTCGTGTTTGACTCCAGCTCTGGTACGTGCTCGCCTGCCAATGCGCTCGCGCGCTTTCATCTGCTTTCATCTGCACTCTTTGGCCATGCACATTGGGGCTATGCGCACCCACGTGCTGGGTCGTGGCCCCGTAAGACACGTGGCAACGGAGGAGCGTGACGGATGTCGTAACGTGGGGGGATTTTTTATTTAAATTTGCAGCGTTGATGCATTCCATGATTGGATTCAGAATGTAATCGCCAATCACCAAATCGCCAGGAATGTGTCCTGTTTCGTAAGCCAAGCAGAGTCGAGCCTGGATAATGTTTGGATGGGCGACCACAACGTACAAAATTAGCATTGTAGGCCGCTGTTGGGCTACATTGCCAGCGGAAGGCGGCAGTGCAGCAAAATCAACCGTTGTTACTGTCCTCTGCTCCAGCATCTTTTTCACCAACCAGCACTGCCCAGTGGGAATTATGGTCAAATAACACCCATGACCCACACAGCATGAGGAGGCCCTCAGCCAGCAATGGATTAACTCGGGGACGGAACATGTTCATGTGATTATGACTCCACCAAAACCAGTGGCGGTGCACATCCGAGGTTGCCGCAGTTTTGCCGAGGACTGGGACATTCAGAACGGTCGTCATCTCAGCTTGGCCATTAATAAACAACGCTTGACTGCATTGATCACCATTTACCTGTTTATTTGCACTGCAATTTACTTATTGCTGCACTGAAGACGCACGGCCGTAATTTGTCCGGTCACGTGTTTAGCATCATGCCACGTATCTTTGTTCAAAGACGAATAGACGTTTTGAGGCGAGCGATTATATCACGATTGCTTTTGGTTGCGTCTGGGGTACACGGACTTGAGCACAAACAACTGGAATCACAACAACAAAAAACAGAGTAGACCCAAGTCTTCTTTCATTGAAAGATTTGGTCCGATTTGTTTTGGCAGCAAATCGGCTCTCTAAAAAAAAGTAAATCTTCTGCAATTTTGCATATATTTTTTTCTTTCGTTATGTTCAGGGGCGGGAGAGTATTGAGATTTGTTCAAATGCACGCAGCCGATCAATACAAAAAGACACACACGGCAACCTTGTTCGTTTCGGAATGCTGTATTAATTCTTGCCACGTGTAAATGGCTTAAACGGAATTGAATGTTTGGAAGTGGTGTAGTTAACGTGCGGAAAACGTGTGTAGTGTAATGTGTGCTCGTCTAAACGTCCCTCCACCACTCCCCCCCCTGGCTCTGGTGTGGTTTAGCAGTCGTGTGAGAGTAGCGGTAACCTCGTTGTGTGGCAGCAAAAACCCTCGATGTGCTGTATTTAATTTTAAGAGGCTTGCCACGGGGCACATTTTCCTCTCATTGAGTGGCTTGCTTGTCGCTTGAATGTCGCGCGATTCCTTATGACCTTTATGACCCCCCACCACCATCACCACCACCTTATCCTTCCTCTTTGAAATGGTTACAGCCCCGGGGGTTGTGCGCTGTGTCCTCGAAATAGCATGGGTCGATGAAATACCACCACGTCCCGCACGCAACGGAAGTGGGGTCGATCGGGAAGATGACGCATGGTGGGGGTGAAGTATGGGTACTCCTACCTCTTGAAGATGTCTGGCTGGTGCTGGAAGAGTAGGCCAGAAGCGCTCCGTAGATCTCCCTCTGGTGATGCGAGTAATCGGTTTGAAGGGCTGTTCATTTTACATACACAAGCTTTTTTGGGGGAACCCCTAAAAAAAGAGAACCTAAAATCACGCTCCCAAAACTCGCCAGAGGCGTGCAAATGCGGATGCTGATTTGATGACGGGCTGCGTTTGCACGCCGTGCAGATTTATCACAAGCCAGGACAGCAGTCCCACTTTGGTACCGTGCTGCAACTACTTGTGGCAATGGATTGTGTGTGTGTTGCAAAATTTGGCTTGTGTTTTTTTTAACTTTCATTTTATTTTTTGTTTTATATTGCTTTTTGTGTATAGTATACCAAGCAATATAAATGCAACTCCTGGTTGTAAATGCGCTAAATTTTGGCTTCGTGGAATAGTATTGGTGGTTTGTAAGGAAAGTGAGTGGATTATCCCGCTATTTCGAGGACACTGGTAGTTGCTTTTGCCCTGGGCTGTGCCGTTAATTGATTTGGTTCCCCAAGCCCCCCCCCCTCCCCCCCCCCCAGTATCTACGCGTGTTGAGTATTCACGGACGCGCGGTGGGAATTGTTGTAAATTGCAATGCTCGATTAAAATTTTAAATAGTGTGACGCTCCTGTCTGCTTGTGGAGACTTATTGAAAAATACATCACGCCGACACGTTCGTTTTTCCACACAAATCTGGCTGTCGCCTGATGAAGCTAGTTGTAATTACTGGCGAAACGTACTCAGATTGTAAATGTTGTGCCTTGGCTCTCCAATACACCGGTGTGCTGTACTAGTAACGAATTAGCATTTTCTATTTACGTGACAACCCTTACGAGTTGGCTGTGTCGCGTAGTGGCCCAGCCAGGGGATGGCGGGGGCGACGGCCCCTAAACCCTTCTGCCTGTGAGTTTGTCCCTCAGCCCGATCCCCCGGACCCTGCAGCGCTACCTCGTGGGGGCAGCCCAGGCTCCAGTCAACCCGGGACGGGGACGGGCACCTCGGGGGGCTATGTGGTGCCACAGCAGCGAACCCGCTCTGCCGACGCTGCACCTACGACCCCACCACCACCAAGCAGCTTGGCCGACACTGCTCTTCCCTCACTGCCCCCCACATGAACACCCGGACACACCCCCACATAGAGCCTCGCGGGGAAGTCGCCTGGCCCACAGGTTTCACCCAGGAGCCCTTCTCGTGGGGGGGCATTCTCCACGGTTTTCCCTGAGGCCAGGGAATTGACCGAGGCTTTCCCCAGGCTAAATTGCGCTGCGGCGCCGTGAATTAACGTGGAATTACACGGTCACGACGAGGCTACTTAGCCCTGCGGTTAAGACACACACTACACATACAACACACACGGGTCAGCAGGCAGGTAGGGGGCGGAGCCACGAACGGCGGGCCCTCTGATTGGTCGGGAGCTTAGTGGCAAACCTAGATGCGGACGTCCCTGAGGGCAACGGTCCGATCTGATTGGCCGGGAAGGCGAGAGGATCAGCGCCAAATTCTCTTTGATGTAAAAAACAATAAAAGGCGAGGCAAGGTAGAGTTAGTCGTGCTTTATTTTGGTGATTTTCTAAAAGTTTTTTGGTTTGGCCATGTTTGTTTGTTGTAGTACAGAGTTAGACTGATGGCCTTAATCTAAGTTGTCTTGTGGTTGTTGTTTGACTTGCATCCCACTGGGATTTTTGCACAGGGTTGGTGTACGGTGATTTTTCTGCAATATTTTGCTGTCTTTTCTTGGATTTTCCGTTTGCACTTAGTCACATAGTCACTTTAAGATGTTTTCTTGTTCATGTTTTTTTGTTTGTTGCGGTTGCACCCGATTCAAGAGCCGAATGGCTCACAGGGCTATACCTAATAAATGAACTTTGAACTCTCCTCAAGTCAGCGATTGAAGCAGTCAGCCACTGGATCGTCCGTGTGACGAGTATCAGCGCAGACAGGGCCCCGCTCCCAGCGAGAGCTTCATGCAGCCTCGACTTCACGCACATCCGAACCGAACCGTGAGCACGTGAGAGAGAGAGAGTTGGGATTTAGCGTAAAAGCCTCGGGATATTAATTCCAAATAGACAAGGTAGGTCGGGTTTAGACCGTCGGGAGATAGGCTTGCCTTACCCTGTTTAACACGTAGGCTTTCGCGACCAATATTATTCATAATCAAAGTTTTTGGGTTTAGATCGCGTTATTTATAAATGTGTCGTAACCCTCCACCACCCGACACGGCCAATCGGCAAAAAAGTGTCACGTTGACAAAAGACAAATAGTTGACTGCTTTAGCCCGCCGGTGTGTTGAAGCGTGAAACCACAACATTTACAATTTGAGTTGTACGACGTTTCGCTGGTAATTGCATCCAGCATCATCGGGCAATTCGCCAGAATGGTGAGGCTCTGCTCTGTCTCCCGTTCTTATATAGAGCAGCAGCAGGGTGACGTCATCATTAACTCATCATGCCTTACCCTGCTGAATCCGACTGATTCAGGTAATAGGGACTCGCGGAAATAAACTCTAAAGCAGAGGATACCGACGTTGCGTGGTCTCTGTGGTGTTGAGGAGGGCTGGGAGTGGTGTGGTCGCGGTAGAATCGCGCGAGTACACGTGGGATTATTATTCGTGCGGCTATTGTTTAGATTGTGCCCAAGCGTGGTGCGTGAATCTTGTCGCCAGTTACACTGGAGGACGGTTAAAGCATTTATTTAATTCCCCAGTACACAGCAACACTAGTTCGAACACTAAACATCCGCCCCACAGCCCTTTACATCATTTATAGATTTGAAGCTTTCGTGACTGCAAGGATTCGTACTCTTAGGTTTTTTCGGTAAAGTCACGTAGGTAAAAATAAAAATAATAGAAATAAAATGATATAATGATAAAAAATGAAAGTTTTTCTTTTTATTATTTATTTTTACTTCCGTGACTTCACCGAAAAAGCCTTTAAATCATGTTCCAATACAACCCCCCAATCGGCTACGCGTGTGCGCGTGACGTCATTGCCCTCTGACCCCTGACCCCCCGTTCCGCGCGTGTGATTGGTGCGCGGGGTTGCGTGAGTGGCTGAGAAGCGATGGGTAGATTCCAGGCAGCCGCGTGGCAGCCCCTCCCCACCCAGCCCCTCCCCACCCAGCCCCTCCCAGCCCCGCCCTCCCCACCCAGCCCCGCCCTCCCCACCCAGCCCCTCCCTCCCCACCCAGCCCCGCCCTCCCCACCCAGCCCCTCCCTGCACAACGGACGCAATAATCCCTTGTGGCCTGGTGTAACCAGGAGTTTCCTACCAGTAAAACGGCGTTTTAAAGTCACCACGGACGACGCGACGCTTTGTTGAGCGACACTTTGGTGTTCGATCGGGCACGGGGCGGAACGAGACACGCCACTTTGAGCGTTCAACTCGAAGCGAAATAAAAATAAATCTCTCGCGGAAAAGTCATCGCCGCCTCGCCTGGAGTGAAGCCTGCGGCCCAAGGCCTCTGCCGTGCCCTCTCTGTCGGTAAAGACGCGTGTTTGTGTGTGTTTGTGTGTGTGTCTGTCTCTGTGTGTGTCTGTGTGCGTATGTCTGTGGGGAGCGGTGGTGTAGTGGTTAGCGCGCTGCGCTATGAACCAAGTGACCCGAGTTCGATTCCCGCTCACGGCCAACACCAGTGACGGATTATGTGAACCGGTACTGGGCCTCCCCTAGGTCGACCCAGCCTCAAATGAGTACCTGGTGCGGTGTGTAGCAAACATCGCCACTGGGGAGACAAAGGCGGTCGGGTGTGGTGCTGGCCACCCACCCCCTCGTGTGCCGTGCCGGCCTTCATAGGTGCACGCTAACAGCACTTGCCCCAACAGTCTGTTAAGGTTATACGGGGGGCGTCTTTGCCATTCACATTAGAAGCGTTTACTTTTGTTCGGACGGTGAAATAAACGGGGGCTTTTACACGCCACGCTTCTATTATTGCCCCCGTTGTTGTGAGGAGGTTGCCATCGACTGGGCTGGGTTATTTAAACTCCCGTCTTGAGACTGGGCGAGAAGGCCTTTTGGTAGTTTGAGGGAGGTGGTGGTGGTGGTGATGATAGTAATACTCTTTGGTTCTTTCGGTAAAGTCAGGTAGAACATTAATAATACATCACGACGTTTCGATCGCCACACAACAGGCTGCTGAAACATGTCCTTATACTGGTAGGAACCACCTGGTTCCACCAGGCACACGGGATTATTGTGTCCGTCCGTCGTGCATCCAAATATGGGAGGGGTGGGGCTGGGTGGAGTGGGGAGGATGGGGAGGGGCCGGATGGGGTGGGGGTGGGGCTGGGTGGGGAGGGGCTGGTCACCCCGTGGTGTCCTTATAAAACTCAACGTTTAACCTACTCACGCCGGCTTGTGCCCGCCCTCACAGTCGGGCATATTTGCGGAATACACCACTCCGCCGTTGACCCTGGCCATTGACCGAGAAACCCAACGTTCCTACCAGCTCCCTCTGCAGGAATGTGTTAAGACCGTGCGATCTGGATTTGCATGCGGTAGAGCAATGTCTAAATGCAACCATATCTCAAGACGCAGTACAGAAATTGTGCAAAATGTGCTTCCACTGGTTTATTAATTCTATGTGGTAAGAGCCGGTCAAGAGAGGAGGGTCATGAGCCTGGACTCGGCACAGGGGGCATGGAGTCTATAGTACAGGATGCTGAAAAGAGTTCCATACCTGAGGGGCAGCAGAGGAGAATGAGTGAACTCCGTCGTGAATGTTGACTGGGACTCTGATAAAAAGCCTTGGTTTCCGGAATAGAGAGTGTGGAGGGGAGTTGCGTGAGACAAGGAGGGAGAGGTATGGAAGTATGTGGAGGGGAGTAGTGAGACGAGATTGTAGAGGTAGGCAGTTGAGTGCATGAAGGATTTGAAAGGGTGTCAAAAATTCACCGTATCAGTTTTTCAAGCAATATTTACTCTGCACTCATTCCAACAACAGTGAACTGCACACCCAATACAACTCACACAGTACTCATTACCCCCAACCTCATCGTTTAACTCAACAGGCCGTCTCCGGCAACAGCATGGCCTCTGTGGCACAACGCAGACGCAGCAGCAGCGTGGACCCTCATGGGGACTTCCCGGCGTGGCTCGCCTCTCGCGGCATGAAGCTCACGTTCGCCGAGGCCATGGAGCGCGAGCTGGGGATCAGCGACTACGAGGAGCTGCTGGCGTGCGCGCTGGCACCGCAGGTCCGCGTCGAGCTGTTCGCCGCCGCCAAAGAGCGCCTGCCCTTCGCCTTCTACGCTGTGCTGCGCCGCATCGCAGATTCGCTGGTCCACGAGGAAGGGGGCACCGGGGAAGGGGGATCGGTGGCGCTGGGCGGGCTGGTGGAGACGATCGTGGCGATGCTGAGCGCGCTGAGCGACACACTGCACCACGCCGCACAGAGGTTCATCTCGCTGGAGCCTGGGATAGCGGCCGGAGAAGAGCTGTCCCAATCCGGTGGGTGGCGGCGGGTGGGCAAATGGGTCGGCGAATCCAGAGCTAATACCTGGTAACTCGGTTGAATGGCTTTGGACCAGCGTTGGTTAGAGGAATATACAATTCAAAACATATGTACAGTGATCCCTCGTTTATCGCGGTTAATGGGGACCGGAACCCCTCGCGATAGGTGAAAATCCGCGAAGTAGGATTGGCCCCCTAGGAATTTCCGTATATGTGTGTGTGGGTACCAGAATGTTTAAAATATGTATATTTATACTTTATATATATATTTTACTTAGATCTATTTAATTATAAAACCTTAATATTATACATTCACTCTCATACGATACGTATTATGGTGTTCTACACCCACCAATGACAGTAGTATCTTGAGACTTGACTTTAGTAATGACGATGATGACAATGACGACGATGACAGACCTGTGCAGTTCGATGAATGTGATGATGAATGATGATGATGATGGTGTTACTGCACAGGTATAATGAGGGCTTTAAATCAGTTGGAAAAATCCACGATGCACTGAGGCCGCGAAACTTGAACCGCGAAGTGGCGAGGGATTACTGTACAGTCCTTATCTTGTTGTAGATATGTGCCTAAGTAAGCTACGTGCAGTAACATAATTAACAAACTAAATTCCTTCATAAAAAGAAAAAACGACAAGAACTACTTATTTTTTTACGATACAATGACAGTTTTGTTCCCCATTAGCATGTGGGGCTTCGGACTCCTAATGCAAGCATTCGTACATGCAAGCAAAATCTGAACAGTTTGATCTTTTTTAGAGTCTCACAAAGAGACCGAAACATTTTGGTTTGGTTAACGTACGATTTACATTCCTTTCAGGGCCTATAAAGGTTGTGTAATCCCTCGAGTGGATGAATATTTGAGAGGTCTGTTGAAGTAACTTGAGAAGAAATAGTTCTGTGATGGCATCTTCCAGGCTGCTCTGTGGCACAGATTGATGCACTGCCGGCTGCAGAATTGCAAATGAAAATGTCATGACATTGGAAACACCAAGGCAAATCCTTCCAGTGCTGGTTTCATTGGACAACTCTATCTACAGAGCAAGTCTCTAATAGATACAGAGATAACTCGTTGACAGCAGCATAGCAGAAAAAGAAAAAAATAACAGCAAAAGGCAGTAGTTTTATAGCATCGGGTGTTCATCATTGCTCCATGTGCACACCACGTGTTCAGAGAGTGTAAAGAGTGAGATCACGGCGACGGTGGCAGGGGCAGCAACGGGGGAGCCCAGCAGTCCTCTACACCCGGGGGAGGATTGCGGGGTCCTCGAGGATTCTGTGTCGGAGCACCTGGGCTGCGTCCCACAGAACAGCGCACATGGCGGTACGGCAACAGCTCCAGCCACCGGGTAACTTGTGGGTAAATAGATGACGCCAAAAGGTGCCAAAAGGCGTCATCTGGTCCAACACCAATGGAGACTAGGCTCTAAGAAAAGCTGTCTCGGGTGTGGACCAATCAACTTCAAGGACAGTGCATATCATTATCATCATCAGAGTTGATAATTGTTTTTTTACCCTTCTATCTGGCAACAAAACTGACACCTTTTTTTTACAAGGAGTCATGTTTACATAGACCACAATACAAGGCGCCATCTGGTCCAACACCAATGGAGACTAGGCTCTAAGAAAAGCTGTCTCGGGTGTGGACCAATCAACTTCAAGGACAGTGCATATCATTATCATCATCAGAGTTGATCATTGGTTTTTTAACCCTTCTATCTGGCAACAAAACTGACACCTATTTTTTACAAGGAGTCATGTTTACATAGACCACAATACAAGGCGCTATCTGGTCCAACCAATGTGAGACTAGGCTCTAAGGAAAGCTGTCTCGGGTGTGGACCAATCAACTTCAAGGACAGTGCACATTATCAGAGTTATGTATTTTGTTTGCATTATGACTGCAGGTATTGTGGTCTATGTAAACATGGCTCCTTGTAAAAAAAAGGTGTAAGTTTTGTTGCCAAATAGAAGGGTAAAAAAACAATTATATTTTTACTGAGAAATGAGGTTCCAATGGTGTAAATCATCAGAGTTGTTTATTTTTGTTTGCATTTTGACTGCTTGTGTTGTGGTTATTGCAAACATGATGCCTTGTATAAAGGTGTCAGTTTGTGTACCAGATGAAAGGGTAAAATCCTATTACTATATTTTGCCACTGGTTAAGGAGGTCTCATAGTGTAAACCTGTGGGGTCTTTTGGAGCCCGGATCCAGTTGTGTCACGTGGCCAGTTTCAATTAATTGCCAAGGTCACAATGACCCGTATGTAAAGCGGTGTGTTTACACAAGAGACCCCCCCCCCCAGTCTTTCTCCCTCTTTTGCACTACTCGCTACTGGGTACTTATTTCCTCGATTATGGTCTTTGCTATAACATCAGAGTTAAATTTACAATACTGTCAAACTTTGTCAGTCTGCCTTTATTCCCTTTACCTTGTACTTTACCATGTCAACAGTTTCTCCCCGTGGTCGCGTGGATTTTTCTCCGGGTCCTCTGGTTTTTCCCTCCACATTTAGAATCAACATCACGCGTTTTGAGCATTTGGCTGCCATACATTTCCACATGATAAGACACTTTGTTGAGCTATCATTTGTGATAGCAAGGTCGCTTCTGAAAAAGAGCCACATAACTCAGTGGGCCTTACCTGGTAAAATAAAAGAGAGTAACCTTTTTTTTGGTTTCACCAGCTTTGCCGTTCATGATTGTGCGATTGACAAACTTCTTTATTTACCCTCCCCATACAATTCGATGAATTGTCAACAGTTTAAGGTCAGGATTCGAGTACGTATATTTCTTTGTTGTGCGATTGACAAACTTCTTTATTTACCCTCCCCATACAATTCGATGAATTGTCAACAGTTTACGGTCAGGATTCGAGTACGTATATTTCTTTGTTCAGTCTGGCACGTTCCTATTCACACCATTAGCAAGTACTTTGCTGAGTAAGTCGATGCTTGTATTCATAAGTGGAGGAGTCAATTTAAACGAATTAATTTGTTATTTAGCAAGCCCAAATCTCCTCTCCTCTCTCACCCTCCAAGCAGACGTAGTGAAGAGCGAATCTGACAGCCAGCAGCAGCAGCAGCAGGAGGACGTCTCGGCCATGGAGGACCAGGAGCCGCAGAGTGAAAATGAGCCATGGAGCAGGCTCAGCGAGGGGGGCTTCTCTCCCCGTACTGCTGTAGCCGGCGCCTGGAGGCCACAACCGGAAGCCGGCCCCTGCGTCGAAGACGGCTTCCCGCTGGCGCCCAGGCCTGACGGGGCCCTGCTGGGGCCGACGCTCGCTGACGACGGCGCCAACTTGCGTGACGACAGCCAGTGGCCGTACGTGTGCGAGGTCTGCGGCAAGGGCTGCGGTTCACCGTGGCACCTGCGCCAGCACCGTGGCACGCACACCGGAGAGAAGCGCTACGCCTGCGCCGAGTGTGGCAAGGCTTTCGTGCACCACGCCAGTCTGCACCGGCACCGGCGTGCGCACGCCGGCGCAAAGCGCTACCGCTGCGGCCGCTGCGCCAAGGAGTTCCGCTGCGAGGAGACCATGCAGCAGCACCTGCTGCTACACACGTAGCTACGTGCGAGACTTCGGGGCGCTAGGCAACAGACAGGTGCCTGTGGGGGAACACAGAGCCTCCAGCACTGAGAACAGTCGGAGAGGAATCGGGAGGCATCCGATTTTTTACTTATCTGTGGTCAGATTCAGGAACAACAGTCTTGTTGAGTTTCTTGACCGAGTTTATATTTCTTAAAATTAACTTTTGGTGGCTCAATTATAGTTTGTTTTGCTTGCGATGCAGTAGACATGATTAGTAGATCCAAATTGGTTCGATGGAATAGTGCACAGTTGTACGGTTCCACGTATCAAAATTAAGTGTCCGCTGGCATTAAGGGAAAAAAAGGTCATTATTTCTGATCTCGTTAGCGTGATCAGACACTGGTAGTTGCTTTTGCCCTGGGCTGTGCCGTTAATTGATTTGGTTCCCCAAGCCCCCCCCCCCCTCCCCCCCCCCTATATCACGGACGCGCGGTGGGAATTGTGGTAAATTGCAATGCTCAATTTAAATTTTCAATAGTCTGACGCTCCTGTCTGTTTGTGGAGACTTATTGAAAAATACATCACGCTGACACGTTCGTTTTTGCACACAAATCTGGCTGTCGCCTGATGAAGCTAGTTGTAATTACTGGCAAAACGTCGTACTCAGATTGTAAATGTTGTGGCTTGGCTCTCCAACACACCGGTGTGCTGGACTAGTGACGAATTAGCATGTTCTGTTTACGTGACAGCCCTTACGAGTTGGCTGTGTCGCGTAGTGGGCAAGCCAGGGGATGGCGGGGGCGACGGCCCCTAAACCCTTCTGCCTGTGAGTTTGTCCCTCAGCCCGCAGGTGACGAGGGGAGCCGCAGGAACCCCAGAGGACGGAGCCACCCCCCCCCCCCCCCCCCCCGAGACCAGCCACGAGGGCCGGGCGGATCCCCCGGACCCTGCAGCGCTACCTTGTGGGGGCAGCCCAGGCGAGGTGCTCCAGTCAACCCGGGACGGGGACGGGCACCTCGGGGGGCTATGTGGTGCCACAGCAGCGAAGCCGCTCTGCCGACGCCGCACCTACGACCCCACCACCACCAAGCAGCTTGGCCGACACTGCTCTTCCCTCACTGCCCCCCACATGAACACCCGGACACACCCCCACATAGAGCCTCGCGGGGAAGTCGCCTGGCCCACAGGTTTCACCCAGGAGCCCTCCTCGTGGGGGGGCATTCTCCACGGTTTTCCCTGAGGCCAGGGAATTGACCGAGGCTTTCCCCAGGCTAAATTGCGCTGCGGCGCCGTGAATTAACGTGGAATTACACGGTCACGACGAGGCTACTTAGCCCTGCGGTTAAGACACACACTACACACACAACACACACGGGTCAGCAGGCAGGTAGGGGGCGGAGCCACGAACGGCGGGCCCTCTGATTGGTTGGGAGCTTAGTGGCAAACCTAGATGCGGACGTCCCTGAGGGCAACGGTCCGATCTGATTGGCCGGGAAGGCGAGCGGATCAGCGCCAAATTCTCTTTGATGTAAAGAACAATAAAAGGCGAGGCAAGGTAGAGTTAGTCGTGCTTTATTTTGGTGATTTTTGAAAAGTTTTTTTGGTTTGGCCATGTTTGTTTGTTGTAGTACAGAGTTAGACTGATGGCCTTAATCTAAGTTGTCTTGTGGTTGTTGTTTGACTTGCATCCCACTGGGATTTTTGCATAGGGTTGGTGACAGCCCTTACGAGTTGGCTGTGTCGCGTAGTGGCGGGTTTTGACGACACGTTTATATATTTACGCGATCTAACCCAAAAAAACACTAATGGACTTTCGTTTTTGTGTGCAGAATATTTTTGTTGTATATTAACTCAAATCTTAATACATTTAACATGAAAGCCTGCAAACAAGGTTTTTTGTTACATTTCAGGGGATATTCCGGGTGAACTATTCTAAGTGAATATAGTAACTTGGTAATCCATTTGTAGTGGTTTAACGCGCGCCAAGGGGGGTAATTGTAAACATGGTGCTGGTTGGGGACAGTGGGGTCGTATCGGGACATGCTGGTGTTGCTGGGGGACAACGGCTGGACGGAGACGGCCCGTTTGGCAATTATGGGATGCAGGGCAGTGATTGGCCGGTTGTTGTCAGGGACGAGGTGGCGCCTGTAAGTCTGGGAATGGGAACAGGTGGCGGCGGTGGGCGCGGGGCGTTGGGGGGATGCCAGTTAATTAATTGGAAATTACTAGGGACGGGGATAAATACGGGAGCGTCAGAGAAAGACGGGGAGTTGTGCTGGGAGCTGGACGGAGACTGTCGGAGGAGAAGAAGATTTTAGAAGTGTAGGGTAGCAGTGGAGTAGAAGTATAGGGTAGCAGTAGAGACGGAGACGAGGAAAATATGAGAGGTAGAATAGGTTAGCGGTGGAGCAGGGGTAGAAGAGACGAGAGGACGGATAGGCTAGCAGTGGAACGGGGACGAGGGAGACAGTCGGAGTGAGACGGAAAAGCCGAGAGAGAGCGGCTGGAGTGGGACGGAGGAGCAGAGAGGAGAGTCGGGAGAGACAGGAACGGAGCGAGCGAGGCCGGCGAGCGGAGAACGTGCTGGAGAGTGGTGTCGAAATGTGCTGAGTTTGAATATAAAGTGACGACAGAAAAGGAAGTTGTCCGCGTAAAGTTCAGCACTACACATTCATAGATACCACCACTGATTTCTGATAAAAACGAACATACATCTACATATATATAAAAAAGGGAAATTTGTGAATGTGTCTGTTCAAAATGTTTAGCGTACTTCCCGACATGCAACAAACTTGAAATTTGCCATGTGGGTACTTTCCAGACTGTACACCATGCACACATTATTAAAAGCGACTTTTGCATTTTTTGGGGGGGGGGGGGGGGGGGCGCAATAATGCATATATTTTGCACGGCAAATGAGCTGTGACGTCACAGCTGTCAAGTGACCCGTGTGCGGAAGCGTCGGGCAGTGAGCCTGCTGACGTCACGCATCCCCCCCCCCAACCCTCTGCGGTTAAAGTGCCATACAAATGTGTTGCAGGTCTAAGGCGTTCTTCGCGCAGCATTGCTTCATTATTTCAGTCATTTACTGCCGTACGCACCCTGAAAGTTGCGTGTGCAGCAAGCGCGTGTTTGTGTACCTATGGACGCGCGCGTGTTTGTGTGGGGAGCGGTGGTGTAGTGGTTAGCGCGCTCACGGCCACGACCGGTCCTGGGCCTCCCCTAGGTCGACTCAGATGAGTAACTGGTGTGGTGTGTGAACATTGCCACTGGGGAGACAAAGGCGGCCGGGCGTGGTGAATCCCGTGGTTGCAACATCTGAGGATGTGCCGTTCATGCTAAATATTGTAGAAAATATATATTGTATTTTTTTCTGGGGGAAATTAATAGAAAGCCAACTTTTCCTCATTGAAAATATTTCCGCAAATATTTCTTAGTATCGTAAAATATTATACAAAGTTGTGCTGGTTGGCTGGAGGGATGGACGGTTTCGTCCAATAAACGTACGGGCTGCTAAAAAAATATTGGTTAAAATGACAACACGTGTTAACCTAAATGATGAATAAAAGTCGGAAGAAGTGCACATTTTGAAAATAACTTTAAAAAACTAAAATGTCATTACTAGACATTGAGTTCGCGTGAACCCTGCAGACGCTAGGAGGCCGCTCCCGGAACTTTTGTTAATCTGCGCTACCAGCAAAAGCTCAACAATTTCAATTTGTGGTAGATATGTAATCGCATAATCATAATAAAGAGAATTTGTAATAATGACAAAAATACATTGCCATTTCCTCTTGTTTTGTATGTTCTCCACAATTACGCTATTGATTAGTTTGTGTTGTGTATTATTTAGTTTTGCGTCTAGCTAGGGACGTATCTAGCCCATGCGCATCTTCGCAGTTGAGCATTGCTTCAAGCAAGCCTTACTGATGAGCCACTGAATGTCGAAACCTATCCAGAGTTATCCTGTAGTGAACCAACAATGGTTTAAGCCTGACGGCTGATAAGATACTAAATTCCAAAACCGGTCCACATTTATCTTCTATGGAATCAACAATGGTTTAAGCCTGACTGCTAATGAGACGCTGACTATTGAGCCACTGTCGATGCAACTGGTAATGCCGTCCAGAATGTTGCAATGTCATGATGTTGAGGGAGAATGTGGAATTTAAAAGAAATATGTTGATATGCAAATTCCTTTGTCAAGGCGCCCTTCCTCCCTTAACCCAGCTTAAATATACGCTGCCAAGCTTGGTGGTGCTCATTCAGACGCTGTCTTTCCGACAGACCTGTTCTTCACCTGAGGACGGCTGCTTGCGTTGTGGCCGAAACGTCGTGAGAATTGTAATTCATTATGTTTTATTTTTATTATTTCCCTTCTACGTTACTTTACCGAAAGAACCAAGAAGACGAATCCCTGCAGCCACGAAAGCTTTAAATCGAAATTTATTTTATTAAAAAAATCTAAATACAGTACCGCATTCCTCATCAGCTGCCTCCGTGATAACCAACGCATACGGTGGCCGCAAGGTCATGACCACCAAACGCGTTTTGTAATTCACGTGACCCTCCTACACGACAGCGCAGTCATTGCAATAATTATTAGACATTAACAATCGATTTGTTGGTGTTGCTGTCGTAAACGACTGCTATTCACTTGCACAACATACCGTCCGCGTTTAAAACTCTAGAGTGTGTGCGTTTATTTGTTTTAATTCTCTGAAGAAACGTCACCACTTCGTGAGGGCAGTGCTGTTAGTCCGACCCCGGGCACGGCTTCAAGTTATTAATCATTCGATTAAAACGGCGTTTTAAAGTCACCACGGACGACGCGACGCTTTGTTGAGCGAGACTTTGGTGTTCGATCGGGCACGGGGCGGAACGAGACACGCCACTTTGAGCGTTCAACTCGAAGCGAAATAAAAATAAATCTCTCGCGGAAAAGTCATCGCCGCCTCGCCTGGAGTGAAGCCTGCGGGCCAAGGCCTCTGCCGTGCCCTCTCTGTCGGTAAAGACGCGTGCGTGCGTGTGTCTGTGTGTCTATGTGTGTGCGTGTCTGTGTGTGTGTGCCTGTGTGTGTGCGTGTGTCTGTGTGTGTGCCTGTGTGTGTGCGTGTGTCTGTGTGTGCCTGTGTGTGTGCGTGTCTGTGTGTGTGTGCGTGTCTGTGTGTGTGCCTGTGTGTGTGCGTGTCTGTGTGCGTGTCTGTGTGTGTGCCTGTGTGTGCGTGTGTCTGTGTGTGCCTGTGTGTGTCTCTATGTGTGTGTGTGTCTGTGCGTGTGTCTGTGTGTGCCTGTGTGTGTCTCTATGTGTGTGTGTGTCTATGCGTGTGTGTGTGCGTGTGTTTGTGTGTGTCTGTGTGTGCGTCTGTGTGCATCAGCCAGTCATCTTGGTCATCTCGGTCAGTCGACCTGTGGCACCTGCTGGGTCTGCCCCGTGACCTGCCAGCGGGCGTTCGAAACTTCACGTGGCCTCAAGGTGCACTTGGCCTGGCACAAGCGTCGTGGTGACGTCGCCGCCACTTAGTGGCGAATGGCGGTTGTTGTTGTCTGTGTTTGTGTGTGTCTGTGTGCGTGTGTGTTTGTGTGTACGTCTGTGTGTGTGTGTCTGTGTGTGCGTGTGTCTGTGTGTGCGTATGTCTGTGTGTGCGTCCTGGGGAGGGGAAATCCCTCAGCCAGGAAAACATCATGGCACAAAGTGGGGATAACCCTGCTGAGGCTGCGGTGCCTCAAATATTGGAAGAGGTCACCCCCTGTGAGTGGCTGGCTGAGGTGCCATCTGTTGAGGAAGTACTGAAGGCGATCCGGAGTCTGAAACCAGGAAAGGCACCGGGCAAAGATGATCTCCCAAGCGAAATGCTGAGGGAGGGTGGCGTTTGTGCACAGACTGCCCTATATGACATCATGACAACAGTCTGGACCACTGGACGGGTTCCGCAGGATTGGAAGGATGCCCTGGTGTTCCTCCTCTTTAAGAAGGGGGACCGCACAGACTGTAACAACTACAGGGGCATCTCACTCCTCAGTGGGCCAGGAAAGGTCCTGGCAAGGATTATTCAACATCGCTTTGCCAGGCACACTGAGGAGAGGCTTGCGGAGCCCCAATGCGGTTTCAGGAAAGGGCGGTCCTGCACAGATGCCATATTTTCTGCCCGTCTGCTACAGCAGAGGTGGAGGGAATTCCAACAAGACCTACATCTCTGCTTTATTGACCTGGTCAAGGCTTATGATACCATCAGTAGGCCTGGGCTCTGGGTTGTTCTTCGTGCTTTCGGAGTCCCTGACCCTCTGCTCACGATCATTAAGGACCTTCATGGTGGTGAGCGGGCCCGGGTAAAACTACGTGGCCGGGAGTCAGAGCCTTTCCCTGTACAACTTGGGGTGCGACAGGGATGTCCTCTGGCTCCCACATTATTTAACATCTATTTTGACCTCGTAGTTCGTGAAGCCTTCAATAGCTGTACTGGGGGAATTTTCATTTGGTACAGATATAATGGGAGGCTGATCGACGCCCTGGTGCAGTCAAGGGATGGCTCCCTATTGGTCAACCACGTTATGTATGCCGATGATTTGGTAATAGCTGCTCATTCAGAAGAGGAGTTGGAGATGCTGCTGCTGAGACTGGAGCGTGCCACTAAGAGGTGGGGCCTTACCATCAGCCCCACCAAAACTAAGCATGGGAGTACGTGGAGGGGAGTAGTGAGACGAGATTGTAGAGGTAGGCAGTTGAGTACATGAAGGATTTGAAAGGGTGTCAAAAATTCACCGTATCAGTTCAAGCAATATTTACTCTTGATTACACTCATTCCAACAACAGTGAACTGAATACCCAATACAACTCGCACAGTACTCATTACCCCCAACCTCATCGTTTAACTCAACAGGCCGTCTCCACCTGCAACCTCACCCTCACAGTGGGGGTGGCCGCGGCAACAGCATGGCCTCTGTGGCACAACGCAGACGCAGCAGCAGCAGCGTGGACCCACATGGGGACTTCTCGGCGTGGCTCGCCTCCCGCGGCATGAAGCCCACGTTCGCCGAGGCCATGGAGCGCGAGCTGGGGATCAGCGACTACGAGGAGCTGCTGGCGTGCGCGCTGGCACCGCAGGTCCGCGTCGAGCTGTTCGCCGCCGCCAAAGAGCGCCTGCCCTTCGCCTTCTACGCTGTGCTGCGCCGCATCGCAGATTCGCTGGTCCACGAGGAAGGGGGCACCGGGGAAGGGGGATCGGTGGCGCTGGGCGGGCTGGTGGAGACGATCGTGGCGATGCTGAGCGCGTTGAGCGACGCACTACATCACGCCGCACAGAGGTTCATCTCGCTGGAGCCTGGGATAGCGACCGGAGAGGAACTGTCCCAATCCGGTGGGTGGTGGTTTTTCTCGAAAACATTTCTGCAGAAGTCCCATAAGCTTATAGCAAAACTTTCATTTTTGTATGGGTGGTCAAAAATATTTCCATCTGTGTCATTGTATTGGTCACCATCTACCATAAAGGCACACCATTAATATCAAACAGACAATAACTACTTTTTTTTACGATACAATCACAGTTTTGTTCCCCATTAGCATGTGGGACTTCGGACTCCTAATGTTTTCTTGCAGCATTTGTACATGTGTAGTGCCATAAGAGGGGCCACTGTGCCAGCCCAAGAGGGGAGGGGCTGCTGGGGGCTCTGGGATCCTAGACAGATAAGCCTCAGCGCTAGGATCCCAGGCAACCCAGACGCTTAAGCCCCTTGGCGCCACCAACGGGGGGGCTGTGTGTGCTCTGTGGGATATCTGGGGGCGCACACAACCCCACCCCGCGTTGGGGACGAGGCATAAAAGGGCAGCTCCCTGGCCGATCGGGGCCAGTCGGAGCTCAAGACCCAAGACCCGCCAGCCAGCCAGCTTAGGACCCTGGACCCCCTCGTCCCGCTTGTCCTTGTAAGGGCCGGGACGCTGTGAGGGCCAGTGGTGGGACTCTGGGACTCCCGGCTCTACGTCCTTGTAAGGGCGAGATCCGAGGAAGCCAGAGTTCAGACCTGCACCTTGGCTCGGTCGGGTCAATTAGCCTCCCCTAGGGTAATCGTAGCCGGAGGACCCCAGAGCGTAGCCAGAGTAGTGTATCTAGGCTGTGTACCTAGGCTGTGTAACCTAGGCTGTAACAGAGTATCAGGACTGTTGGAGTGTTGAATTGGAATAAAGACGTTACCTCTACAAGTCTCTCCGGAACCCATTACACATGCAAGCAAAATCTGAACAGTTTTATCTTTTTTAGAGTCTCACAAAGAGACCGAAATATTTTGGTTTGGTTAACGTACGATTTACATTCCTTTCAGGGCCTATAAAGGTTGTGTAAATCCTCAAGTGGATGAATATTTGAGCGGTCTGTTGAAGTAACTTGAGAAGAAATAGTTCTGTGATAGCATCTTCCAGGCTGCTCTGTGGCACAGATTGATGCACTGCCGGCTGCAGAATTGCAAATGAAAATCTCATGACATTGGGAACACCAAGGCAAATCCTTCCAGTGCTGGTTTCATTGGACAACTCTATCTACAGAGCAAGTCTCTAATAGATACAGAGATAACTCGTTGACAGCAGCGTAGCAGAAAAAGAAAAAAACAGCAAAAGGCAGTAGTTTTATAGCATCGGATGTTCATCATTGCTCCATGCGCACACCACGTGTTCAGAGAGTGTAAAGAGTGAGATCACGGCGACGGTGGCGGCAACAACGGGGGAGCCCAGCAGTCCTCTACACCCGGGGGAGGATTGCGGTGTCCTCGAGGATTCTGTATCGGAGCACCTGGGCTGCGTCCCACGGAACAGCGCACATTGGGGTACGGCAACAGCTCCAGCCACCCAGTAACCTGTGGGATCTTTTGGAGCCCGGTTACAGTTGCGTCACGTGGCCAGTTTCACTTGATTGCCAAGGTCACATTGACCCGTATGTAAAGCGGTGTGTTTACACAAGAGACCCCCCCCCCCCCCCAGTCTTTCTCCCTCTTTTGCACTACTCATTACTCGGTACTTATTTCCTCGATTATGGTCTTTGCTATAACATCAGAGTTAAATTTACAATACGGGTAGTCCCCGACTTACGATGGTCCGACTTACGATATTTCGATCTTACGCTGGCGATAGCGATATGACAAAATTGTAAGATATTTAAAATTTTGCGCGGCAGGCAAACGCAGCAGCGTACGAGGTACGATGCTGCTTACGATATTTTCGGCTTACGATGGGGTTGTCGTAACGCATCTCCATCATAAGTCGGGGACTACCTGTACTGTCAAAGTTTGTCAGTTTGCCTTTATTCCCTTTACCTTGTACTTTACCATGTCAGCAGTTTCTCCCCGTGGTCGCGTGGATTTTTCTCCGGGTCCTCTGGTTTTTCCCTCCACTATTAGATTCAACATCAATTTTTTTGAGTATTTGGCTGCTTTCCACATGATAAGACACTTTGTTGAGCTATCATTTGTGATAGCAAGGTCGCTTCTGAAAAAGAGCCACATAACTCAGTGGGCCTTACCTGGTAAAATAAAAGAGAGTAACTTTTTTTTTAGTTTCACCAGATTTGCCGTTCATGATTGTGCGATTGACAAACTTTTTTATTTACCCTCCCCATACAATTCGTTTAATTGTCAACAGTTTAAGGTCAGGATTCGAGTACGTATATTTCTTTGTTCAGTCTGGTACGTTCCTATTCACACCATTAGCAAGTTCTTTGCTGAGTAAGTCGATGCTTGTATTCATAAGTGGAGGAGTCAATTTAAACGAATGAATTCGTTAGTAAGCCCAAATCTCCTCTCCTCTCTCACCCTCCGAGCAGACGTAGTGAAGAGCGAATCCGATGGCCAGCAGCAGCAGGAGGATGTCTCGGCCATGGAGGACCAGGAACCGCAGAGTGAAAATGAGCCATGGAGCAGGCTCAGCGAGGGGGGCTTCTCTCCCCGTACTGCTGTCGCCGGCGCCTGGAGGCCACAACTGGACGCCGGCCCCTGCGTCGAAGACGGCTTCCCGCCGGCGCCCAGGCCTGACGGGGCCCTGCTGGGGCCGCCGCTCGCCTACGACGGCGCCAACTGGCGCGACGACAGCCGGTGGCCGTACACGGACTCTTCTGCCGACCGCACATTCCTCTACGACGGCGGCGGCGGTGGCGGCGGTGGTGGTGGCCTCAACCCGCCCTCCATGGTCTTCCGCTACCGCTTCTTGTGGCGGCAGCAGCAGCAGCAGCGACGGCGGCAGCAGCAGCAGCTGCAGCAGGTGCAGCAGGTGGGGGTGGATGGCGCGGAGAGGCCGTACGTGTGCGAGGACTGCGGCAAGGGCTTCGGTTCACCGGCGCACCTGCGCCAGCACCGTGGCACGCACACCGGAGAGAAGCGCTACGCTTGCGCCGAGTGTGGCAAGGCTTTCGTGCACCACGCCAGCCTGTACCGGCACCGGCGCGGGCACGCCGGCGCAAAGCGCTACCGCTGCGGCCGCTGCGCCAAGGAGTTCCGCTGCGAGGAGAGCCTGCAGCAGCACCTGCTGCTACACACGTAGCTACGTGTAAGACTTCGGGGCGCCAGCCTGTGGGGGAACACAGAGCCGCCAGCACTGAGAACAGTCGGAGAGGAATCGGGAGGCATCCGATGTTTTACTTTTCTGTGGTCAGATTCAGGAACAACAGTCTTGTTGCGTTTCTTGACCGAGTTTATATTTCTTGATTTAAAGCTTTCGTGACTGCAGGGATTCATATTCTTGGTTCTTTTGGTAAAGTCATGTAGAAGGGAAATAATAAAGTAATATTAATATAAAACAATAAAAAATTCTCAAGACGTTTCGACTGCAACACAAGCAATCATCAGGTGTGAAATCCACAGAAATTTTTTTTGTGGATTTCACACATGATGAAAATTTTCTTTCTGTGGATTTCACACCTGATGATGATTGCTTGTGTTGCAGTCGACACGTCGTGAGAATTTTTGTTTTATATTATTATTTTATTATTTCCCTTCTACGTGACTTTACCGAAAGAACCAATAATATGAGTTTATATTTCTTAAAGATTCATTTTTAATAGCTCAATTATATATTGTTTTGCTTGCGATGCAGTAGACATGATTCATAGATCCAAATTGGTTCGATGGAATAGTGCACAATTGTACGGTTCCACGTATCAAAACTAAGTTTCCGCTGACATTAAGGGGAAAAAGGCCATTATTTATGATCACGTTAACGTTTTTCCACAATATCAGTGGAAAGGTGCACAGTGGTATGAAATATCACGCAACTGATACTGCTTAACCGGGTTGATGACATGCGTTCATACAGGAGCAAAGAAGCTCGGTTCAATGCACTACGCGAAAATGCTCGAGTCCTCAACCGTACTGCCAGACGGGACCGGTGGTTCATAATATTTGGACCTCGGTCCACGTTTCTGCGTTGACTATGCACGTGAAGGCACACACCCCTCGGAAGAGGGTCGGTGGATCAAGACAGATTTGTAAAACTCTCCACAACCACGGGGTTGTGAGGTGACCAGGAGATGGTAGTACAGCAAGTTTGGTTCGTCGACCTCGTGGACTTTTCCGTGATACCCTTACGAGTGAAGTGGGTTTTCTCCGGGTGCGCCAGTTTCCTCCCATACTCAAAAACACTCCGTTGAAACGGGTGGCTCAGAGGTCAGAGCACTGAGCTTGGCACTGCTGATTTCCTAGTTTAGTAAGATAATGGTCTAAACTTGATAATTGTTTTTTTACCCTTTTATCTGGCAACAAAACTGACACCTTTTTTACGAGGAGTCACGTTTGCATAGACCACAATACCTGCAGTCATAATGCAAACAAAAAACATAACTCTGATAATGTATGCACTGTCCTTGAAGTTGATTGGTCCACACCCGAGACAGCTTTCTTTAGAGCCTAGTCTCACATGGTGTTGGACCAGATGACGCCAAAAGGCGCACAACTCAAAGACAATGCACAATCAGAGTATGAGAGCTCGGGGTAAGCATTTACACCATTGGTACCTCATTTGCCAGTAAAAAATATGATAAATTATCACATATCATATTTGGTCACCAAGTTTGTTGTCCGACCCCGCACCTCCGATTAGCACGGTTGGCCACGTAAAGAAGTTCAAAATACAATAATTGCACGGAAAAAAACCGATCACATTCATTTGGTTCTGCACTTCATTTGGCAAAATTCCCTATTGGTTTGACGGTCATGCAACGAAAATTGCACCAAGTGGCAGGGTGGGTGGCAAGGTGCTGTCCGCTAATGTGCCTATCAGATGCAGCTCTTGCGATACCCGCATCCATGGGCCATTCTCGAACATGAAGGGTAGCAACTACTGCGGGCGATCCAAATGGATACTTTGTCTTATGATGTGGCGCGCTGATAGCACAATCGCGATTAAACTGGGGAGGGGGGGATAACAATCTTGAAAGGACATCGCCACAGAGCCCTTGGGAACGCGGGTTCATAGTGGGTTTTTTTTTACGTCAAAAGTTTTAGAGGTTGGCCAAGATTGCCAGCGACTGCCGAAACCACAAACCCCTTTGAAGATTGTCGATCACAGTTAAAACTGACCCCCAACTGGTTTATCGCTTAATCATTGTGCTGCTTACAATGTCTATAAATATGGCGATCATGATCACTGCTGGGCGAGTTTGGGGAAAAGAATCAAGGGTGGAACCTGCTGGGTTTGCGTATGCCTAACGCGTCTACTCATCTTCTTGGTTCTTTCGGTAAAGTCACGTAGACGGCTGCTTGCGTTGTGGCCGAAACGTCGTGAGAATTATTTTATGATGTTTTATTTTTATTATTTTATTACTTCCCTTCTACATGACTTTACCAAAAGAACCAAGAAGATGAATCCCTGCAGTCACGAAAGCTTTAAATCGAGTCTACTCATGGCTGCACAGCGCCGTCCACACTTTGGAAACATCTAGTCTCGCTTTGCAATTTTTTTTCAACTCCCTGCTGCTTTTTTTTTACATTCAGCCGATGAAGCACTTGACAAATGGTAATGTCTTAAATGAGTACAAAGAAAATACCAAGATTGGTCAAATTATTTATTTTGTGTAATAAACATACTAAAACTATTTTGAAGTTGTGTTTGTCGCAGGTGTAATACAGACTTCTATTGCCCGCACAGTGAACGATGTCAACATTTAGAATTTTCATAATCACATGGTAACTTGAAAGTACATCGATATGTGACAGAAGCTTGCAGCTTAGAGGTAATCCCCAATGCCGATTTAAACAGCATATTGCTATAGAGTAGTGCAGCATTATCAGCTATTCATAGTGTAAACTTATCGGTTTTTGATGGGCATTAATTTTCGAATGCTAAACTTGACAATGGGACATTCAACGACACTGTCAATACATTCATATTCATCGTCTTTTCACAATTGTTAAATCGATGGTTATGCATTTTTTAAAAATCTAACCACCTTTATCATGAACGCTGCCTCGTGTCAAAATGTACTGTCGTCGGCAACACGTTTCTGTCAATTGCTCTTCGCCTAGAGCAAGAACGACGTTACAATGCACAGCCTCCTGTCAACTAACTGCTGGATAAAGCCCTATCCATGCTCCCGTGCCAGCTGTGGGGTTGACCATAGTTCACATTGGGTCAGTCAGCAAAGAACAAGGGGTTGAGGCCGGTCATATACAAGTCGTCACCGATGTTATCTGTGTCCGAGAATCAAAACTCCATTCACCGGGTTCTTTGCACCAATCCACTGCAACACCACTTCTGAAAGTGGCGAGCACTCCGCTGGGGGACAACGGAGATGTCGCGTCAAGAGCAGCAGCTGGCCGCGTGCAACATATCGACAGCGTGGAAACTGGGGAAAGACAGCGCAAGACAGGTCCCCGTGGCATTCCTCCGTGCTTCATGAGTGCATTGTCTTTGTGCTGTTCGCATTTTGGCGTCCTCTGGTCTAACACTGTTTGATACTTGGCTCTAAAGAAAGCTGTCTCTGGTGTGGACTAATCAGTTTCAAAGACAATGCATATACTACCGGAGCATGTTTTTTGCTTGCATGTTCACCACATGTACGTGTGGTTAATACAGACAGGATTCCTTTAAGATGTTTTAACATCTTAACACAAACGATTTTA
Source organism: Lampetra fluviatilis (assembly GCF_964198595.1). Classification (NCBI taxonomy): domain Eukaryota; kingdom Metazoa; phylum Chordata; class Hyperoartia; order Petromyzontiformes; family Petromyzontidae; genus Lampetra; species Lampetra fluviatilis. The sequence continues at coordinate 5,988,044 of NC_136320.1, read as the reverse complement.
TTGCCAGACAGGGTAAAAACCTTTTATATTCATATTGGCGTTGGAACTATTTGAAAGCTGCTGGGAAGTGCATAGCGCCATGGAAGGCGCCCTTCAAGCGGCAATCGGGGTTAGCTTCTTGCGAGAGCTCAGAGGTCACTGCTCCCATCAGTCTAGCCAGCCATATGAAGACACACAGAGGTGAGAACTAACCTCTTGGGCAGTCATCACCAATCCGAGGCGACAGCCAACAAGATGTTTTATTAGTAGGCAGAGTTAGAATGGCAAAGATGGGGATATGTTTTCAGCTTTACCTTGTGCACCACTGCCAGTGCATTCCATCACACGGTATTCCATAAAACCGTCTTGTGCATATAACACTAAACACAGCCTCTGGATGTCATCTGTTCCCACGCCGAGCCACTCACTGCGTCAAAAACACTTGTACCGACTGCCAAAGTTCACAATGGTTGTAGAGAAAACCGCTTTTGAAGGATTAATAAAAACATTTTAAGCTCATCCTTCAGCATTTGTATTTCTGTGGCCTTCACAACCTGGTTTATCACCAGTGAAACCAGGGCTCTTTAATCAATGGAGGTTGGGCAAGCCGAGACATGAAGAAGTGACAGGTGAAGATTAGTGAGATCAAATAGACAAACAAGAGATACAGAAGAGGGGAGCTGTAGAGAAATATAAATGACAGTAAGACGCCAGAGACATGTACAAGTGATAGAGATGAACACAATATATAAAGATCAGTAGTCACATGTACGATATCAGGGCCACCACATGATGCCATGACAACTGTACATGCGATGCATGACATCGCCTAGTTCACCAAGCACACAATTTATTGAGGCTCGCCAGATTTTTTTTTTTTAAAAACCTCGATTTGAAAAACCGTGTCTCACACCGAGCCAAGTCAAGCAATGAGAGCGGCTCACCGCTGCACCGAGTGTGTGCATCTTCAGAAGTCCGTGTTCAGATGCCGCTGCAGGTCGTTGTGCGTTAGTCCCAAGCGCGGTTGGCTGCGATGAAGCCGTGAAGACACTGCTGCTGTCACCGCGCCAGGCACTGCAGTTGTACCACGTGACCACACGGTGGCGCTACAGCACCTAGTTGGTTAAGTTGTTGAGCGAGTGTCCATGATGGTTAGGTTATTTAGCGAGTGTCCATGATGGTTAGGTTATTTAGCGAGTGTCCATGTTGGTTAGGGTATTTAGCGAGTGTCCATGTTGGTTAGGTTATTTAGCGAGTGTCCATGATGGTTAAGTTATTTAGCGAGTGTCCATGTTGGTTAGGTTATTTAGCGAGTGTCTATGATGGTTAGGGTATTTAGCGAGTGTCCATGATGGTTAGGGTATTTAGCGAGTGTCCATGTTGGTTAGGTTATTTAGCGAGTGTCCATGATGGTTAGGGTATTTAGCGAGTGTCCTTGTTGGTTAGGTTATTTAGCGAGTGTCCATGTTGGTTAGGGTATTTAGCGAGTGTCCATGTTGGTTAGGTTATTTAGCGAGTGTCCATGATGGTTAGGTTATTTAGCGAGTGTCCTTGTTGGTTAGGTTATTTAGCGAGTGTCCATGATGGTTAGGGTATTTAGCGAGTGTCCATGTTGGTTAGGTTATTTAGCGAGTGTCTATGATGGTTAGGGTATTTAGCGAGTGTCCATGTTGGTTATGTTATTTAGCGAGTGTCCATGATGGTTAGGTTATTTCGCGAGTGTCCATGTTGGTTAGGTTATTTAGCGAGTGTCCATGATGGTTAGGTTATTTAGCGAGTGTCCATGTTGGTTAGGGTATTTAGCGAGTGTCCATGTTGGTTAGGTTATTTAGCGAGTGTCCATGTTGGTTAGGTTATTTAGCGAGTGTCCATGATGGTTAGGTTATTTAGCGAGTGTCCATGATGGTTAGGGTATTTAGCGAGTGTCCATGTTGGTTAGGTTATTTAGCGAGTGTCCATGATGGTTAGGTTATTTAGCGAGTGTCCATGTTGGTTAGGGTATTTAGCGAGTGTCCATGTTGGTTAGGGTATTTAGCGAGTGTCCATGTTGGTTAGGTTATTTAGCGAGTGTCCATGTTGGTTAGGTTATTTAGCGAGTGTCCATGATGGTTAGGTTATTTAGCGAGTGTCCATGTTGGTTAGGTTATTTAGCGAGTGTCCATGATGGTTAGGGTATTTAGCGAGTGTCCATGTTGGTTAGGTTATTTAGCGAGTGTCCATGTTGGTTAGGTTATTTAGCGAGTGTCCATGATGGTTAGGTTATTTAGCGAGTGTCCATGTTGGTTAGGTTATTTAGCGAGTGCCCATGATGGTTAGGTTATTTAGCGAGTGTCCATGATGGGTAGGGTATTTAGTGAGTGTCCATGATGGTTAGGTTATTTAGCGAGTGTCCATGTTGGTTAGGTTATTTGGCGAGTGCCCATGATGGTTAGGTTATTTAGCGAGTGTCCATGTTGGTTAGGTTATTTAGCGAGTGTCCATGCTGGTTAGGTTATTTAGCGAGTGTCCATGCTGGTTAGATTATTTAGCGAGTGTCCATGCTGGTTAGATTATTTAGCGAGTGTCCATGCTGGTTAGGTTATTTAGCGAGTGTCCATGCTGGTTAGATTATTTAGCGAGTGTCCATGTTGGTTAGGTTATTTAGCGAGTGTCCATGTTGGTTAGGTTATTTAGCGAGTGTGTATTATGGTTAGGGTATTTAGCGAGTGTCCATGTTGGTTAGGTTATTTAGCGAGTGTCCATGTTGGTTAGGTTATTTAGCGAGTGTCCATGATGGTTAGGTTATTTAGCGAGTGTCCATGTTGGTTAGGTTATTTAGCGAGTGTCCATGATGGTTAGGTTATTTAGCGAGTGTCCATGATGGGTAGGGTATTTAGCGAGTGTCCATGATGGTTAGGTTATTTAGCGAGTGTCCATGTTGGTTAGGTTATTTGGCGAGTGCCCATGATGGTTAGGTTATTTAGCAAGTGTCCATGTTGGTTAGGTTATTTAGCGAGTGTCCATGTTGGTTAGGTTATTTAGCGAGTGTCCATGCTGGTTAGGTTATTTAGCGAGTGTCCATGCTGGTTAGATTATTTAGCGAGTGTCCATGCTGGTTAGATTATTTAGCGAGTGTCCATGCTGGTTAGGTTATTTAGCGAGTGTTCATGCTGGTTAGATTATTTAGCGAGTGTCCATGTTGGTTAGGTTATTTAGCGAGTGTCCATGTTGGTTAGGTTATTTAGCGAGTGTCCATGCTGGTTAGGTTATTTAGCGAGTGTCCATGCTGGTTAGGTTATTTAGCGAGTGTTCATGCTGGTTAGATTATTTAGCGAGTGTCCATGTTGGTTAGGTTATTTAGCGAGTGTCCATGTTGGTTAGGTTATTTAGCGAGTGTCCATGCTGGTTAGGTTATTTAGCGAGTGTCCATGCTGGTTAGGTTATTTAGCGAGTGTCCATGCTGGTTAGGTTATTTAGCGAGTGTCCATGCTGGTTAGGTTATTTAGCGAGTGTCCATGCTGGTTAGGTTATTTAGCGAGTGTCCATGCTGGTTAGGTTATTTAGCGAGTGTTCATGCTGGTTAGATTATTTAGCGAGTGTCCATGTTGGTTAGGTTATTTAGCGAGTGTCCATGTTGGTTAGATTATTTAGCGAGTGTCCATGCTGGTTAGGTTATTTAGCGAGTGTCCATGCTGGTTAGGTTATTTAGCGAGTGTTCATGCTGGTTAGATTATTTAGCGAGTGTCCATGTTGGTTAGGTTATTTAGCGAGTGTCCATGTTGGTTAGGTTATTTAGCGAGTGTCCATGCTGGTTAGGTTATTTAGCGAGTGTCCATGCTGGTTAGGTTATTTAGCGAGTGTCCATGCTGGTTAGGTTATTTAGCGAGTGTCCATGCTGGTTAGGTTATTTAGCGAGTGTCCATGCTGGTTAGGTTATTTAGCGAGTGTCCATGCTGGTTAGGTTATTTAGCGAGTGTCCATGCTGGTTAGGTTATTTAGCGAGTGTCCATGTTGGTTAGGTTATTTAGCGAGTGTCCATGCTGGTTAGGTTATTTAGCGAGTGTCCATGCTGGTTAGGTTATTTAGCGAGTGTTCATGATGGTTAGATTATTTAGCGAGTGTCTATGATGGTTAGGTTATTTAGCGAGTGTCCATGTTGGTTAGGTTATTTAGCGAGTGTCCATGATGGTTAGGTTATTTAGCGAGTGTCCATGATGGTTAGGTTATTTAGCGAGTGTCCATGTTGGTTAGGTTATTTAGCGAGTGTCCATGATGGTTCGGTTATTTAGCGAGTGTCCATGTTGGTTAGGTTATTTAGCGAGTGTCCTTGTTGGTTAGGTTATTTAGCGAGTGTCCATGATGGTTAGGTTATTTAGCGAGTGTCCATGTTGGTTAGGTTATTTAGCGAGTGTCCTTGTTGGTTAGGTTATTTAGCGAGTGTCCATGTTGGTTCCTCGTCAGCGCGCCGCGGGACCACGTCCGGACGACAACCACGGGCCCAAGTCATCCCAGCTACCCCCGGCAAGTCGCGGCACTACACATGCTCGGTCCACATACACGGCACACGTGGGTCGCCGCTTCGCGGCGGAGGGAACGCGCATGGGGGCCGGGGATTCGATTCGGCGAGGGGGGTTCGTACACGGCCTGGGGGCAGTCAAATGGTCCGAGTTGGCCCACAGAATAGTGGCTGCGTCGGCCGGGTCGTCCGTGGTTACTGGATTTATTGACGGGGTTGAGGTCCGGGTACTGGTGGACACGGGTGCGTCGGCCACTATCATTTCGGATCTTATCTATAACATCCTCCCCGTCCAATGTCGACCCCTACTCCCGGTGGATGTACCATGTTACGCGGCGAACGGGGGCTCCTTAGGGATTGTCGGCCAGATTCGGGCGACCATTTGTATCGGAGATATTAAATTGGCGGGACGTGTGTTGGTCTCATCGTCCCTGGCAGTTCCATGTTTATTGGGTACGGATTTTTTAGCTAAAATGCCCATTAAAATTCTCGTTGATCAGGGCTGCATCGAGCTTCCATCGGGTCGGCGTGTTGCATTTTTGGAAAGCCCTACCAAACTACGCACGGTTTGTGCGACGGTCCAGGCGTTGGCGACTCAGACGGTGAACGTGCCCCCGGGATCGCAAATGCTGGTGCCCCTTCGGTTACGGAAACCCTTCGGGGTGGAGGCGGCGGGCCAGGGGGTTCTGTTGGGTCCGTCAAACAAAGCTGTTGGGGGCCTCGACTTGGCAGTAGCTCAGACCATGGTGCGGGCGGACAGGGATCCATTCGTTATGGTTCTGAACGTGGGGTCGCGACCGGCCGTTATTACAGAGGGCACCGTGCTTGCTCACGCGACGCCGGTGCCCGTGGATGAGCAGCTCGTTGCTCATGTTGATTCTACCTTGGACCCGCATCCTCCGTCGGTGGAGGACGAACAATGGTTGGACTCGTTGTGTGCAGGGTCCGATAACCTGTCTAGTGTTGAGTTGGGAGCGCTGAGGGGCCTGCTACTTGAATTTTCCGATGTGTTTAGCAGACACAAATACGATATTGGCTGCACGGACCTGTTGCGCCACCACATAGCGACAGGTGATGCGGCCCCAATTCGGCAGAACCCCTTCCGGTTGAGCCCAGCCGAGAAGGACCATGTACAGTCGGCCGTTAATGACATGCTGGCAGCCGACATCATTTCGCCCTCTTCCAGTCCATGGGGTGCTCCCATCGTGCTTGTTAAAAAACAGGACGGGTCCTTGCCTTTTTGTGTAGATTTTCGCCGCCTTAATAAAATCTCGGTGGCCGACGCGTACCCGCTTCCCAGAATTGATGAATCTCTGGATGCTCTGGCCGGTGCGCGTTTTTTCTCGACGCTTGACCTGCTTTCGGGATTTTGGCAAATGCCCCTCGATGAGGAATCAAAACCAAAGACCGCTTTCCGGACACCGGGGGGCCTGTTTCAGTTTAATCGATTGCCCATGGGGCTTCATTCCGCTCCCGCGACGTTCCAGAGACCAATGGAATTGGTTTTGTCAGGTCTCCAATGGGATACCTGCTTGATTTACCTCGATGACATCATCGTTTTCAGCCGGACCTTCGAGGACCACCTCCAACAGTTAAGGGGGGTGTTTCTCAGGATGCGTTCCGCTAAGTTGAAATTTAAACTGGGGAAATGCCACCTGCTTCGGGAATCGGTGAGGTACTTGGGGCATATTGTTGGCCGTTCAAGGATCTCTACGGACCCTGCTAAGACGCACTGCGTCAGCTCGTGGCCAACGCCAACCTAAGTCACGGAGGTCCGCAGCTTCATAGGGTTCGCCTCCTACTACCGCCGCTTTGTCGAACATTTTGCCACCATAGCCAGGCCCCTACATGCTTTGATGGCGAAAGGGGTGAGGTTTCACTGGGGGCCGGAGTAGGAGGCCGCGTTCTGCTCCCTTCGGGACGCCTTGGTGAGGGCTCCTCCCTTGTGTTACCCCGATTTCACGCAACCGTTTCTGCTTGACACGGATGCCAGTAACACAGGTATCGGAGGAGTGCTCTCGCAGGTGGTCGGGGGTGTCGAACGGGTGGTCGCCTACGGTAGCAGGGTTTTGTCACCAGCGGAACAGTGCTACTGTGTGACCCGTCGTGAATTGCTGGCGATCGTTTTTTTTATCCAGCAATTCAGGCCGTATCTCTACGGCCGTCATTTTACTGTTCGTACGGACCACGCGGCGCTTCAGTACGCAATGCGGGTCGCCCAGCCCTCCGGTCAGCTATCCCGATGGTTGGAGGTCCTCCAGGACTACCAATTCACGACCATTTACCGTAAGGGTTTGCGCCACTCGAATGCGGATGCCTTGTCGCGGTTGTCGCCTCGCTCGGAATGCTCGTGTCTTCTGGGATTGGCGTATTGTAAACCCCCTGTCGCCGTCCCCATGGGAGTTATGCTCGCCGCCACCGACGCACCTCGGGTCGACGTCCCTGCCGCTCCCGCGTGCGGGGATTCGTTACTCGCACTGCCTCTTGTTGAGTGGGGCCGTCTCCAGATGGCTGACAGCTCCCTACTCACGTTGCGTCGCAAGGCGGAGGGCCCCGAGGGGGGGGGAGACTGGGGTCGGCTCCTGGGTGGTCAAACAGGGCCTCCTGATGAAATGGGACAATATGTCCCGGCGTCATGCGCTCGTTGTGCCGTCTGCTATGTGGGGTAGGGTCGTTCTAGCTGCTCACGAACGACTTCTGAATTTGGGATTTCACAAAACGCTCGCCCTACTCCAACGGGACTACTATTGGCCCGGTATGGGGAGCGATGTGGCGAACATCCTCAAAGGGTGTGTGGGGTGCGCTCAAAGGAAACCGCCGCCAGTGGCGGCTAACCCGCTGATACAGTCCATCCAGGTCTCGCGCACGAACGAACTGGTCGCGCTCGACATCTTGGGGCCCTTTCCCGTTACACCTAGGGGTAACAAGTACCTGCTGATTGGCGTGGAATACTTCACCCGATGGCCCATGGCGTGGCCGCTCGCCAACCAGTCGGCTGCGGCAGTGGCGGACGCCTTTGTCCAGGGCTATGTCTTGGACAATGGTGCCCCCGAACGCTTGCTGACTGACCAGGGAAAGAATTTCTCGAGCGTTTTGTTGCGCGAGGTGTGCGACTTGTTGGGTACGAAAAAGGTGCGTACCTCCCCGTACCACCCGCAGACTGATGGAATGGTTGAGCGTCTCCACAGAACGATTACTTCTATGTTGTGCCAACAGGTTTGCGACAATCAGGTTGACTGGGACTTACAGATACCTGGGGTCCTCGCGGCGTATAGGATGGCCCCCCATGCGGCGATGGGCTTTTCCCCATTTTTTCTCATGTATGGTCGTGAGGCCGATCCGCCCATGGATGCCCAACTGGGTATTTCCGAGCCGCATGCGAATTCTAAATTGGCTGACCACGTTAAATTTAATATCGCTAAGCTGGCTGAAGCGCGGGAGGCTGCGAGGTTAAATTCAAGGTCTCGCCAGATCGCAAACGAGAAATTGCGTGCACGAAAGGTGTATACGCACGATTGGAAACCAGGCGATAGGGCCTGGCTGCACTGCCCGCATGCACTGTTGGCTATGTCCCCGAAATTGCTGAAGCCATGGAGGGGACCTGTGGAAGTCGTGCGTGTTGCGCGACCCCAGTGCGTCCAGATTAAATGGGGAAAACGCCGTTGGTATGTTCACCCCTCCCGTCTGAAACCTTTCGCGGCGCCACATGGCCTCCCTTTATGTCGTGACGACCGAGCATGTGATGGGGCCGTCGACTTGGGTAGGGACATGTCGCCACCTGATCCTCACGTGTCTCCGCCTGACCCGCTCCCAGGTAGCTCGGACCTGACGGCTGCTGACCGTCGGAAACCGGACCCCCAAGGCACGCGCGGATCTCCGATACCTGCCCCGTGCCTTCCTGGACTGCCGGAGCCACCTGACGGTCAACCGCGTCCGGTGCCGTACGACGGACCGGCCAGGCGAACTCGTGCTAAGACATGACACTTTTCCTGATGGGAGGAGAGAGGGGGTCCCGCGGTGTCAACTCGTCTCAGCATCCCCCTTCTGTCCGTTCTAATGTCCCGTTTAAGGGGCGGGCGGAAATGAAGGGACGCTGCACGGGTCATTCTTGTATATAGTTTATTGTTGTCACTCGTCGGTTTGTACATATATTTTTTTGTGTGTTTTCTTGTTACAGTGGCGTGTTCGGATTGTTACGGGATTCGCGGTGGTTGTGTTGTGTTGCGTTGTGTTGTGTTATAGTTTAGTACTGTTGTTGTTATTGTTGGTGTTACGGGGCACACACTGGGAGGGAGTTTAGCAGCCGAGACGGCTGCGAGCTACGTGGTGGGGGGTGATGTAGTGGCGGTATGCGCTGGCAGGGGGGGGTCGTGTGAGAGCGCGTCGGGTGTGGCTACATCGCGTGGTGTAGTGGCGGTGCGTGCTGACAAGGGGGGGGATCGTGTGAGAGCGGGTCGGGTGTGGCTACATCGCGGTCCGCAGGCAGATGTCCACATCGCGTTCCGCATAGGCCCCGCCCCCTGGAGCGGAGGACTATTTAGGGTGATGCGCAGCAGGACTCGGGGAGTTGGTAACCAGTGAAGACAGAAGACGGAGGAGGAAGAGATAGGGCCCTGAGACCCCTAGCCCAGATGTCCTTGTAAGGGCCGGGACCCTGTGTGGTTCAGAGGCGGGACCGTGGGACCCGGGGCCGGACGTCCGTGTGAGGGCCGGCCGTGGGATCCAGTGGTCGGGACCCATACCCCAGTCGGGGTGGGTCTGGGAGTTCCCCTGGAAGCTACGGGGCCGGAGAGCCCGCGTGTGTGTTGCCGAGTGGAACGCGTAGCGTAGGCTGTAGTTGGCTACACGTGTCGTTGTGGCTAAGTGAACGTTAATAAAAGTGTGCTACCCGTCAAGTGGTCTCCCGCCGTAATTACTACATTACACATGCATACATGTAAATGCAGTATATACATACACACATGTAAACGCAGTAGATACACACTATGTGCATAAATATGCACAAAGACATAGTTCACCTGTATAGCCTTAACAGACTGTTGGCATGGAACACAAGGGAAGCGATGTTTACACATCGAACCAGGTACTCATTTGAGACTGAGTCCACTTATGAGAAGCCCAAGCCTGATTCAGATATTTGTCACCGGTATTAGCCATGAGTGAGAATCGAACTCAGGTCGCCGGGTTCATAGATTAGCGCGCTTACCACTGCGCTACCGCTCCCCACACACGCTACGTCACACACCCATTTTCACAAGATCAAGACAAAGATCCCCCATATAGCCTCAATAGACATTTGGGGCAAGTGCTGTGAGCGAGCCCGTATGAAGGCCGGCACGGCACATGGTGGGGGTGGTTGGTCAGGACCACGCCCAGCCGCCTTTGTCTTCTCAGTGGCAAGATTTACACACAGCACCGGGTACTTATTTGCGGCTGAGTCAACCTAGGGGAGGCCCAGAACCGGTTGGCTATGAGCAGGAATCGGAACTCGGGTCACCGGGTTTGTAGCACTAACCACTACACCACCGCTCACCCCGAACACCTGAACACACACGCACGATACCCTTCCACCTGCAATAGCAGTCACCACCTAAGGAGTTGGCACTTCGCCACCACTCATGTACCAGGCGAGGTGAACTTGGAAGCCACATGGAGTTCACGGCCCAGACGCGGGTGTAATGGGGTTAACTGCCTGTAATTTCTAATACGCGTGAGTGATTGCACGTCGTAGTGTTGCTGCAATCACCGAGGCGTTGTTTATCATCGCTGTCAGAATGCAAAACGAATGCCCCCTTTGGTATTGTTAATGTACACGTTGTAATGTACTCTTTGCTTTTGTACGTTGAGCTGGAAATGAAAATTATTCCATTACGTTGTAGGGCAGCTTTGGCACGTGGATTTACCACACAAAGATTGATATTGTATCGTCTGTTAAATAATCTGTTTACAAATAAGACAATCTTCCTTCTTTCTGCTGCTGCACTAGCAGTGGTGAAGAAGCTCAACCGACGACAACAAATATCGATGGAACCCTTTTTGTCGGTATCACAATAATGAAAAAGAACAGGGCGTTATCCTTTCCGGCAATATAAACACCTATGGAAAGGCATCGAGTCAACATTAACTCCACATGCTTGTGGTGAAGCACTTGATTGCTGTCAAAAGCAAGCATAGCATGTGTGGTTACTGCAGACTCGCCGCCTTGCAATAGGTGGAAAGTCTGCACCACTGCACACTTGCCGCTTAAGTTCACAGTGATAGAGACGATTGGGTTGAGTTGTTTAGTGTTGACTGTGCTTGTGCACCACTGCCAACGCAGCAGCTACGGCCAGCGTCATCGGATAACGCGTCACTCGTTTCGGGTTAACGAGGACCATGAGTTGCTGTTTCACCTTCACAGTTTCTCACGCATTCAACAACCCCGTGTAGTCCCCGTCAATCAGACTCCGGCACATCTGTGAGGAAGGCCTTCGTAGCTCCCCCGATCCAAATACAGATTCTGATTTTTAAAATGTTCTAAAATTAAATGTGCAATATATATTATCGTCTTTCTTTGTTGTTTATCAAGGGCCTCTCTCACAATGGAAGATTGCAAGTTCAAATCCTAGTTGGGCTGGGGGAATGGTCAATCAATCAATCATCCCTATGTAGTCGATACATTGTGTACCGTTTTGTGGAAATTGACATCGTTCACGCAATTGCGTTCATTTGTTTCTTCTGTCCTTGCGCATGATGGCAGCAATGCGTTCAGGAGCTTGATGGGAATGTGAGGACTGCTCGCCACGATGAGAGGACTTCAGAGGAGAACGTTTGAATCGTTTTGCTGTTCCTCCTCCTTCCTTGAAGCAGCACAGACCACGGTGGTTGACTATGTGGTTCAGTGTTGGGTTGCATCGCCACAATAACGCGATTGTACTGTGGCTTGTCTTTAATGTACAATCTACCAACGTGTCTCTATTTATCTCTGGGTATCTACGTAAATCTGTGTCTCTAAGAGTCTTTGTGGTTTACTACTTAGTGGTGGAGAAGATGACAACCGTTCCCTCCACTGTCACTGGTACGCGCTTGTCACAAACTAATGTCATCAACCCGGCGATCGAATGCCCAAAAAAGGCCTCCCGATCAGGATTGCAACACCAAAGGTCCTTTTCGGGCCCAACTTACTGCAGCGTAGGACCGTCACTACGTTTGTACCATCTACATGTACAGGGCCTATTAAAGCCCAAGTGTCACGTACTGGGACGTTTTCTCGAACTCCACATGGTCGACGTGCTCCAGCTCCAAGAAACCTGTTCAGCCGATTATGAAAAAGGCTAAAAAAAATCCCTGGATTTCTGCTCGCTGCAAGCCACCACCATCACAAGCACGGACGAGCAACGTCACGTGTGAAATCCCATCTCAAGGACCTCACCACAACAAACCCAAAAAACAACACACCGGCAGCCATCATCAAAATCGAGGATGTATTTGTGGCTTGTGTCTTTAAATTTCCATCCATGAACGAGATGTGGCACATCAGCCTGGTGACGATCTGATGCGGTTGATTGTTCCGCCAGTGTCTTCGAGAATGAGTAGGAGGAATGTCCAGGCAGGAGGAGCTGCGACGATGTTTGGGTCTGCCCAAACAATCCTGTGGAGCTCGCTTACCGAGCGGACCCCCCTGCCTGCCAGCAGCGGTGACGTGAGCGAACTCCCGTCATCCACGCAGAAGCAGAAGCGGCAGCAGCAGCAGCGGCGGTGGCTTTTGGCTGCTGACTATCGAACAAAGGCGGTGGTCACCGCATCGCGCACTTTCAGATGCGCTTTTGCGGCCGTCTGGAACGCTCTTCCTTCCGATATTAGGAAGCCACTCGAGCTATGGACTGTTAAACCATATAGATTGAACACTAATTTGTCTAGAACTACTTATTGTTTTTAGTTTGTTGTCCTTCCCCCCGTTTGGCTACGTACAGTGCGAAAGAAGTTCAACATACAAACATATTGCAGAGTTGCGCCTTGACCTTGAGCTACCGGAGCGATGAGGTCAGCCCGTGCGCCGCTGCTGGGTGGATCGTTGGATCGCAAGGATCCTGAGATGTGGCGGCGGTTCTTGGGAAAGGAAGGCTGTCATCCAGCAGTGGATTGACCATGGCTCCTGATAATTACATTATGAAACCGTTCCTCTGGGTGTGCGTGGGGAGCGGTGGCGCGAGTAGTTAGTGAGCTACGCTGCAAAGCCGGTAACCCGGGTTCAATTTCTGCTCATGGCCAACACCAGTGACAATTATCTGAAGTGGTCCTGGGCCTTCCCTAGATTGGCTCAGACTTCAATGTGTACCTGATGTGGTGTGTAAAAACATCGCTACTGGGGAGAGAAAGGCGGCCGGGCGTGGTGCTGGCCAATCACCGCCTCGGGTGCCGTGCCGGCCTTCACGTGTTCGCTCACAGCACTTGCCCCACCGCTCTGCTACAAGCGATACAGGAGATCTTCGTATTTTTGTGATACGCTAGGGGGCGACCTTGGCTCACAATGTCAGGTAACCCGTGAAAGTTTAGTTGCGGGGCTTCGTTTTTATTTAGATTAATTGAAGTTATAAGTGCCCGTGTGAAGAGTAAAGAAAGGACTGCTAATTTGAAAGGGTGGTTTATACTTGGGCGGTTTGAGAGATTGGCATGCAGGCACATATGGATTGTATTCGATTAAATTAACCTTTTTGAGAGATGCCTTTAATTTGAAAGTGTGATTGGCGTGCGTGCGTGGGTGATTGTGTTGGTCATAAGCAGAGGGATTAAGGCGCGTGGACGAAGTGCATTGGGGTGAAGGTACCTGTCAGGAATAAACGACTTATAATTTGAAAGGGCGGCGTGCGTGTACGGATGAATTACTGAATTGAATATGCATGCTGAGAAGAACTTGAATTTTAAAGGGTGGTGTTTGTGAGTGGCCTGGTGGTGGCAGGTCTTTTAGAAACAAGTGATCCTTCATTTAAAAGGGTGCCGTGCGTGGACAGAAAAAAATACATTGGATTGAAGGTGTTTTCATTCAGATCGAACCTTTCATTTTAAAGGGTGGTGTGTTTGGTTTTGATGATGGGATGAGGGTGAGCCAATAGGAATTAGATTGGGTTGAACTTGCCTTTAGGAAGACGTGACCTTTAATTTGAAAGGACAGTTCGTTTACGTGAGTGGTTCTGATGGTGGGTAATTGCTAGAACTAGCGTAAACACTACACTACACAACTGAAGGTGCCCTTAGTTAGAAGAAGTCCTTTAAATTGAAAGGGTGACGTAGAGAAATTACTTTGGGTTGAAGGTGAATTGAGGGATTTTTATTTGAAGGGATTGTCTGCATAAGTGGTTCTGATGGTGGTAGGTGCCCTTGGAGAGGACCTTTTACTTTGAGATGGTGGCGCTCGTGTTCAGACGACACATTCTGTTGAAGGAGCATTCGCGATAGAGGCACCTTTAATTTTAAAGGGCGGCGCACGTGCACAGATATTGTGTATTGCGTTGAAGGCGCGTGTAGAGAGGACCTTTAATTTTGAAGGAGGCCGTGCGTGGGTGGTTCTAATTCTGCCAAGGCACGTGAGAGGCCGTTTAATTTGAAAGGGTGGCACGCGCACACAGATGAATTAACATTGGCTTGAAAGCGCCTTTTGAGAGAATACCTTGAATATGAAATGGCGGTATACGAGGAGCGGTTGTGATGGTGGCAATGGTTGGCATTAAGAGTACACAAATGAATTACAATGTGTTGAAGGTGAATTCGAAAGCGTGAGAGAGAAGGCCCTTTCATTTGAAAGGACGGTGCGCGTGGGTGGCGCTGTGGGTGGGGGAGGGGGGCAGGATTGAGAGCGGAGCAGGTGAATTTACATCGGTTCGGGGGAAGTCCTGCAACGGAGGCCCTTTAATTTGAAAAGATTGCCTTTGTGTCACGTGACTTGAATTGGCGTTTAACGAGGTGGGGGTACTTTTATTTTGAAGGGGTGCCAGGGGGAGCTGTCCGGTGACGGTAGAGCTGACGTACTTGGGACGTGATGAATGTTGGAGGGAAGAGGAGGGAGGAGTTAGTGTGATGCGAGAAGAAGGAGACATTCATATCTTACACACACAGAAGGAATATATCCAGGCAGATCCATTCGCATCACCATCATCCATGCCGCTGTACCATCATTGATACCAATTAACCACCAGCCTCCAATTAACGCAGGCCTGTTTGCGTCATCGCTTGGGGAAAAGGTAAGTGCAGTATATAATTGCATACTGTACGTGTGTCCACGTGTGTGTGTGGAACGGCACTTGCCTCAACAGCCGATGTATGCGGGCCATACAGGTATGATAGGTGCTCGCTCGCAGGACTTGCTCCAACAGTCTGTGTTTTGCCTATGCAGGGTCGCTTTATCTTGACATATCATACTCGCTTTATCTTTACATATCATACTCGGTCTTCAACGGAGTACGTACGCGGTTGCCCGTGTAAGCGTAAACATCGCTCGTGGGAGAGACAAAGGCGGCCGGGCGTGGCACTGGCCACACCGCATCCTGCGTGCGCTGTACCGGCGTGAGTAGGAGGGACTCGCTCACAACACTTGTCCCACAAGTCTGTGTCGGCTACACGGGAGAGAGGGGGTCTTTGCCTGTGTACTGCATGTACTGTATGCTCACGGCTACCAACACCAGCGTCGATTAGCTGAACTGGTCCTGGGCCTCCCCGAGGTCGACTCGGCCTCAAATGAGGACCTGGTGTGGTGTGTAAACATCGCCACTGGCGGAGACAAAGGCGGCCGGGCGTGGTGTTGGCCACCCCCCCCCCCCCGTGTGCCACAGTGCCGGTGGTCTTCACAGCTACTCGCTTACAGCACTTGCCCCAACACTCTGTTAAGGCTACACGGGGGATGTTTGCGTTTGAAGGCTCTACATGAGCAGGTAGAGGTCCATGTTAATCTACTTCTGGATGAAGGCCTCACCATGCACGCCTTGCAGGTTGGGATGGGGTGGGGGGTCGTTTGACCATACTTCACCACCCTGCGGCAGTGCGGGTCCACGGTAGTGAGACTCGAAGGGGGATTTCATGGCCACGCGTGTTTTTGTATGATAATCAAGTTCGCACATTGTAATATTTATCGATTTATTTAGTCGTCAATATTTGCACTTTGAAATATATTTATATTCATTATTATTAAAGGTAAATTAAGTAACACGACAATCGTTAATATATACATACAGATTATACGTTTACACGCAATGTGTGTTTGTCACCTAAACACATTCTCCTCAAGCTTTGAGTATTCATATTCGCGCCAGTATTCAGGAACGCGTGCCCCGCAAATATCAAGGGGGGGGGGGGGGGGTTAATTAAGTCTGCTTTCCCGTACAGATTTACAAACACATGAATTTTTAACATTATGGTAAGTGCGCATATGCATATGCATGCATACATGTATAATAACCCATATAAACTGATGGAAGTACTGTATGTACAATGTCATCTTACTCGATTCATATAATAACCTTACTCGAATCAAGAAAGACTATTCACTCTTTATTACACGGTCAAAAAATGCTGCTTGTGGCTGGCCGCTTGGCGTTTGTGGTGCCCGTGATCCAATAACAACGCACGCTCGGCTGCTCCGGTTTCGCCCGGTGTGAGGCGTGGCGTTCATTTGTTTGCCGGAGCTAGAATTCTATTCTCTAGGTGTCACGAAACTTTGAAGAGTATTTTGACCGGTCTTGGACCACCACCACCATCACCACCTTGACTCGCTATACTGTATTCTTAGGTTTTTTCGGTAAAGTCACGTAGGTAAAACATCAAAATAAAAAAAAATCACGACGTTTCGGAGGCAACACAAGTCTCCGTCATCAGGTGGGACCGTCACAGCCGGATTAGCTGCATCAAGTGAGGCAATGATTCAAGATGTAATCCCTTACAAGCAAGTTGATTCAAGATGTAATCCCTTACAAGCAAGTTGAGGGATTACATCTTGAATCATTGCCTCACTTGATGCAGCTAATCCGGCTGTGACGGTCCCACCTGATGACGGAGACTTGTGTTGCCTCCGAAACGTGATTTTTTTTGTTTTTTTTTATTAATTTTGATGTTTTACCTACGTGACTTTACCGAAAAAAACCTAAGAATATGAATCCTTGCAGTCACGAAAGCTTCAAATCTAGAATTTTCGCTATACTGTACTTGACAATCCTGTTTTACTACTCACAAGTGGCTGATACCCAACTTTGAACCGAGCATCTGGTGACTCGATGGCGAGATTTTAACTATCTCGCCTGGTATATACTGTAAGTGGTCGGTTGTATCGCAACCCCGACGGCTGTACATTTGGAGTTTGTCTCCCTCCCCGTGGTCGCGTGGATTTTTCTCCGGTTCCTCCAGGTTTCCCTCCAGAGTTAGAATAAACATCACGCGTTTAGAGTTTTTGGCTGCTATCAATTTCCACGTGATGAGCCACTTGGTTGAGTTATCATTTGTGACCAGGTCGCTTCTGAAAAAGAGCGATATTGCTCAGTGGGCCTTACCTGATGAAATAAAATAGTTTAACTTAGTATTAATCTGCCAATAAGGGGGCAATGACAGCCTCTCTGTGTGTAATCCCAATTGAGTAATTTGAGGTTGGTTGTATTTTTTTGTTGTCGACATATTTGTGGACTCTTTTTTTGCTCGTGCGCTAACCGGGCCTTCGCGTCGCTTAACAGAGAATCTCTTTGGAAATCTGACGAAGTCGTGGTGCCAGAAGCTGGCCATCCACTGCAACTCATCGCTGGACTGCTGCTGAACCCCCCCTCCTCTGCATTTACACCCTCGGGGCACACTGCGGTGAGGTTGGTGTCTGGAGCGTGGCGTTGAATCAATGACTGCACACAAACGCACAAATGTGACATTAAAATAATGATTTGTTCAGGGTTTGCTTTGTTGTTGCTTAATTTGGCAAAACAAAATCCAGCTAGCCGAAATTTCAATCCGTTGCTAAGAATCGACACAAATCCCCTCCCCCCCGTTACCTCCGGAATTCGAGTTGCTAAATTTCGCGTCTTGTTTTTTAATCTGTACTTCTCACTGTCCACGTCATGTGATGGTGATCGCTCACCTGGTCATTTCCCAGGCTCCACGCTGCTTTCGCTTGCGAGATCCGCTATTAATTACTTACATTCCAACTGATAAGTTTAATATCATCTTGCTAGTATCAAGATGATGAAAAAAGAATAGGCTTTACCCTCTCCGACAAGAATACAGGAAGTGTTAAGTTGTTCAAAGAGCAAATAGACACCTATTACAAGTCATCACGTCTGCGTCAACCACACATGCTTGTGGTAAAACATGTAAAAAACATGTGCTTTGATCATGTATGCATTGTCCTTGCAATCGTTTGAACATCTTAACACCTGTATTCTTTCCGAAAAGGGCGAGGCAAATTGTTTTGTTTCATCGTCATCTTGAATATCTGTTGCTTGGCAGCAGTCAGATTTCTCCTACCTCCAAAACCGCGCTGATCTCGTCAAGGAGCATTAACATCACGCGAGCTCCGATCATCTTCGCAGCAGCAGCGGCTTCTGGCTGGCCATCGAACAAAGACGGTCACCACATCGCGCACTTTCATATGTGCTGCTTCTGCGGCCGTCTGGAACGCTCTTCCTTCCAATATTAGGAAGCCACTGGAACGATGCACTTTTAAATCCTTAAGATGAAACATTATTTGTTTAGAACTGCTGTTTGTGTTTAGTTTGCTGTTCTCCCCCCGCACCTCCTATTAACACGGTTGGCTACGTACGGTGCGAAAGAGTTCACCATATATACGCGACATTTGATATTTCAACCGCGTTGAGTTGGCCTGCGACATGCACTGCTGCCCTCTTGGAGTCGCAGCATGCCTGCATCGCTGCACCTGCCCAGTCACAGCCACTGCCTGTATTTAATGCCTTTGGGGAGCGAGGAGGGGGGGATACAGAGACGTCGCCGTCAACTTGGAGTTTGTCCGTGAAAATTCAAAATTCATTTGTCAAAACGATCTCGGAGTTTCTTGTAGTCGCGCTGTAGAGGTCTGCGCGGCTCTTCGAGCGGCCATGTCGTGGTTAGCGCGCGGCGCTGAATAGCCCGGCGACCGTTGTGCGATTCTGGCTCGCGGCCAACGACAGCGATGATCATCTGAACCGGTCCTCGGCCTCCCCTAGGACGAATCGGCCTCATAATGAGTACCTGGTGCGGTGTGTACACTGGGGAGACAAATGCGGGTGGTCGTGATACTGGCCACCCACCCCCTTGTGTACCGTTCTGGACTTCATAGGCGCTCGCTAACAGCACTTGCCCCAACAGTCTGTTAAGGCTATATGGGGGATCTTTGTATTTTGCTCTGAAATGAGAATCTTCTAGAACTACGTGGTCGAAGATGATCTTAAATAATGCGGGAGTCGATAAAATAGCCCTGTCGCACCCCAAAGTGAACAGGGAATGGCTCCAACGCCTGTCCACCCAGCTTTACCACCATGGAGGTCCTGAAGATTGTGAGCAGAGAGTCAGGGACATGTCACGTAGCCTCTGAGTGCACCTGGCCTGGCACAGGCGCTGGTGCTGACGTCATCGCCACGTGGTGAATGCCGACTGTTTTTGTTGGATCTCCGATGGTGGTGTACGGGTCGTGTTACCGCGTGCTGCCCGACATTTCGTTATAGAAACTTCTGAAGGAACCCAACTTGGCATCGTACATTGTGATGAAGCTCGCAATTTTATCGAAGTAGACTTTTTCCAATTCCTCTGGCTCCTTATGTGTATGTTGGTTGAGCTTATTTCGTACCGTACGTATCCAACCGTGCTTAATCGTAGGTATAATGTCCATCCTCTGGTCTCACTTCTGGAAATGTCGCTCAGCATTTTCACATCCCTTTCGTCAAACACTGGTCCCCTCTCACTCCTGCAACAGACTCACCAATCCCCTGTCACTCCTGCAACAGACTCACCAATCCCCTGTCACTCCTGCAACAGACTCACCAATCCCTCCTCACTCCTGCAACAGACTCACCAATCCCCTGTCACTCCTGCAACAGACTCGCCATTCCCTCCTCACTCCTGCAACAGACTCACCAATCCCCTGTCACTCCTGCCACAGACTCACCAATCCCTCCTCACTCCTGCAACAGACTCACCAATCCCCTGTCACTCCTGCAACAGACTCACCAATCCCTCCTCACTCCTGCAACAGACTCACCAATCCCTCCTCACTCCTGCAACAGACTCACCAATCCCTCCTCACTCCTGCAACAGATTCACCAATCCCCTGTCACTCCTGCAACAGACTCACCAATCCCCTGTCACTCCTGCAACAGACTCACCAATCCCCGGTCACTCCTGCAACAGACTCACCAATCCCTCCTCACTCCTGCAACAGACTCACCAATCCCCTGTCACCCCTGCAACAGACTCGGCAATCTCTCCTCACTCCTGCAACAGATTCACCAATCCCCTGTCACTCCTGCAACAGACTCACCAATCCCTCCTCACTCCTGCAACAGATTCACCAATCCCCTGTCACTCCTGCAACAGACTTACCAATCCCTCCTCACTCCTGCAACAGACTCACCAATCCCCTGTCACTCCTGCAACAGACTCACCAATCCCTCCTTACTCCTGCAACAGACTCACCAATCCCTCCTCACTCCTGCAACAGACTCACCAATCCCCTGTCACTCCTGCAACAGACTCACCAATCCCTCCTCACTCCTGCAACAGACTCACCAATCCCCTGTCACTCCTGCAACAGACTCACCAATCCCTCCTCACTCCTGCAACAGACTCACCAATCCCCTGTCACTCCTGCAACAGACTCACCAATCCCTCCTCACTCCTGCAACAGACTCACCAATCCCTCCTCACTCCTGCAACAGACTCACCAATCCCTCCTCACTCCTGCAACAGACTCACCAATCCCCTGTCACCCCTGCAACAGACTCGGCAATCTCTCCTCACTCCTGCAACAGATTCACCAATCCCCTGTCACTCCTGCAACAGACTCGCCAATCCCTCCTCCTGCAACAGATTCACCAATCCCCTGTCACTCCTGCAACAGACTCACCAATCCCTCCTCACTCCTGCAACAGACTCACCAATCCCTCCTCACTCCTGCAACAGACTCACCAATCCCCTGTCACTCCTGCAACAGACTCACCAATCCCCTGTCACTCCTGCAACAGACTCACCATTCCCTCCTCACTCCTGCAACAGACTCACCAATCCCCTGTCACTCCTGCAACAGACTCACCAATCCCCTGTCACCCCTGCAACAGACTCACCAATCCCTCCTCACTCCTGCAACAGACTCACCAATCCCTCCTCACTCCTGCAACAGATTCACAAATCCCCTGTCACTCCTGCAACAGACTCACCAATCCCTCCTCACTCCTGCAACAGATTCACCAATCCCCTGTCACTCCTGCAACACTCACCAATCCCTCCTTACTCCTGCAACAGACTCACCAATCCCTCCTCACTCCTGCAACAGACTCACCAATCCCCTGTCACTCCTGCAACAGACTCACCAATCCCTCCTCCTGCAACAGACTCACCAATCCCCTGTCACTCCTGCAACAGACTCACCAATCCCTCCTCCTGCAACAGACTCACCAATCCCCTGTCACTCCTGCAACAGACTCACCAATCCCTCCTCACTCCTGCAACAGACTCACCAATCCCTCCTCACTCCTGCAAAAGACTCACCAATCCCCTGTCACCCCTGCAACAGACTCGGCAATCTCTCCTCACTCCTGCAACAGATTCACCAATCCCCTGTCACTCCTGCAACAGACTCGCCAATCCCTCCTCCTGCAACAGATTCACCAATCCCCTGTCACTCCTGCAACAGACTCACCAATCCCTCCTCACTCCTGCAACAGACTCACCAATCCCTCCTCACTCCTGCAACAGACTCACCAATCCCCTGTCACTCCTGCAACAGACTCACCAATCCCCTGTCACTCCTGCAACAGACTCACCAATCCCTCCTCACTCCTGCAACAGACTCACCAATCCCCTGTCACTCCTGCAACAGACTCACCAATCCTTCCTCACTCCTGCAACAGACTCACCAATCCCCTGTCACTCCTGCAACAGACTCATCAATCCCTCCTCACTCCTGCAACAGACTCACCAATCCCTTGTCACTCCTGCAACAGACTCACCAATCCTTCCTCACTCCTGCAACAGACTCACCAATCCCCTGTCACTCCTGCAACAGACTCACCAATCCCTCCTCACTCCTGCAACAGACTCACCAATCCCCTGTCACTCCTGCAACAGACTCGGCATTCGCGCTCATGCCCACAGCCCCTCTTCACAATGAAATTGCGCCCTCCCAGAATTCCGTAGGGCCGATGGGTTGTGTGCAATACAAACACTTTTATGTTTTTTTATCAAGAGCCCGTTACAAAGCACAAACCGTAACAAGGGGGGGAGAGGGCACAGAAACTCCACGGACAAATACCGAACTTAGTGCTGCTGGATTTAGGGGAGGGGAGAAAATTGAGCTCACTACCCCAACCCAGGTAGGAACTATAAGCAGGAACATGTTTAACTTATTTTGCACCGTACGTAGTCAACTGCTCGACGGAGGCGGGTGAAAGAGGGACAAAAGTAAGAGGGTAGAAGGGACGGGGGTGGGAGATGTATTTTTCTTAAATCTTCGAACAATATGGAGAGACAGACCCGCAAATGAGACATTGCCTTCTTATCTGTTTTGCACAGCGATGCGGTGCGGCGCCCTGTGTTTGGGCCGTCATTCTGACGTTGCTGGGTGTCTTCATTCATTTGTAGTCTCGTAAAATCACTCAGTCGGACACGTTGTTACAGGTCACCTGCTTACACTCTATTACTCTACTCTTGCACCAATTGTAGGCACTCCTGTTTCTGTCTATACGGTCACTTTTGTTTACGAACTTCCCTTATCTACTTTACACCTCGCTAACCTGCCTGCGGCAGCTCTTCCACTCAGCAGCTCCGCACTCAAGGCTCCGCACTCGGCACACAGAGGCTTGTACACAGCAGCGCCCACACAGAGGCCTGCACACAGCAGCACTCACACAGAGGCCTGCACACAGCAGCACCCACACAGAGGCCTGCACACAGCAGTCTCACACAGAGGCTTGTACACAGCAGCACCCACACAGAGGCCTGCACACAGCAGCACCCACATAGAGGCCTGCACATAGCAGCACCCACACAGAGGCCTGTACACAGCAGCACTCACACAGAGGCCTGCACACAGCAGCACCCACACAGAGGCCTGCACACAGCAGCACTCACACAGAGGCCTGCACACAGCAGCACCCACACAGAGGCCTGCACACAGCAGCACCCACACAGAGGCCTGCACACAGCAGTCTCACACAGAGGCTTGTACACAGCAGCACTCACACAGAGGCCTGTACACAGCAGCGCCCACACAGAGGCTTGCACACAGCAGCACCCACACAGAGGCTTGCACACAGCAGCGCTCACACAGAGGCCTGCACACAGCAGCGCTCACACAGAGGCTTGTACACAGCAGCACCCACACAGAGGCCTGCACACAGCAGCACCC
The DNA here is from genome assembly GCF_964198595.1 of Lampetra fluviatilis. Classification (NCBI taxonomy): domain Eukaryota; kingdom Metazoa; phylum Chordata; class Hyperoartia; order Petromyzontiformes; family Petromyzontidae; genus Lampetra; species Lampetra fluviatilis. The sequence goes on along the minus strand of NC_136320.1, from coordinate 5,965,014 downwards.
ACACAGAGGCCTGTACACAGCAGCACTCACACAGAGGCTTGCACACAGCAGCACCCACACAGAGGCTTGCACACAGCAGCACCCACACAGAGGCCTGCACATAGCAGCACCCACACAGAGGCCTGTACACAGCAGCACTCACACAGAGGCTTGCACACAGCAGCACCCACACAGAGGCCTGCACACAGCAGCACCCACACAGAGGCCTGCACACAGCAGCACTCACACAGAGGCCTGCACACAGCAGCACCCACACAGAGGCCTGCACACAGAAGCACCCACACAGAGGCCTGCACACAGCAGTCTCACACAGAGGCTTGTACACAGCAGCACTCACACAGAGGCCTGTACACAGCAGCGCCCACACAGAGGCTTGCACACAGCAGCACCCACACAGAGGCTTGCACACAGCAGCACCCTCACACAGAGGCCTGCACACAGCAGCGCTCACACAGAGGCCTGCACACAGCAGCGCTCACACAGAGGCTTGTACACAGCAGCACCCACACAGAGGCTTGCACACAGCAGCACCCACACAGAGGCCTGCACACAGCAGCACCCACATAGAGGCCTGCACATAGCAGCACCCACACAGAGGCCTGCACATAGCAGCACCCACACAGAGGCCTGTACACAGCAGCACTCACACAGAGGCTTGCACACAGCAGCACCCACACAGAGGCCTGCACACAGCAGCACCCACACAGAGGCCTGCACACAGCAGCACTCACACAGAGGCCTGCACACAGCAGCACCCACACAGAGGCCTGCACACAGAAGCACCCACACAGAGGCCTGCACACAGCAGTCTCACACAGAGGCTTGTACACAGCAGCACTCACACAGAGGCCTGTACACAGCAGCGCCCACACAGAGGCTTGCACACAGCAGCACCCACACAGAGGCTTGCACACAGCAGTCTCACACAGAGGCCTGCACACAGCAGCACTCACACAGAGGCCTGTACACAGCAGCGCCCACACAGAGGCCTGCACACAGCAGCACCCACATAGAGGCCTGCACATAGTAGCACCCACACAGAGGCCTGCACACAGCAGTGCCCACACAGAGGCTTGCACACAGCAGCACCCACACAGAGGCCTGTACACAGCAGCACTCACACAGAGCTTGCACACAGCAGCGCCCACACAGAGGCCTGCACACAGCAGCGCCCACACAGAGGCCTGCACACAGCAGCACTCACACAGAGGCTTGCATACAGCAGCGCTCACACAGAGGGTTGCACACAGCAGCGCTCACACAGAGGCTTGCACACAGCAGTGCTCACACAGAGGCCTGCACACAGCAGCACCCACACAGAGGCTTGCACACAGCAGCGCTCACACAGAGGCTTGTACACAGCAGCGCCCACACAGAGGCTTGTACACAGCAGCACCCACACAGAGCTTGCACACAGCAGCGCCCACACAGAGGCTTGCACTCAGCAGCGCTCGCACAGAGGCTTGCACACAGCAGCGCCCACACAGAGCTTGCACACAGCAGCGCCCACACAGAGCTTGCACTCAGCAGCGCCCACACAGAGCTTGCACACAGCAGCGCCCACACAAAGCTTCGCTCACTGCGCCGCTGCCCTCGCCTCCGTTCCCTCAGACCCACTCGCTCATCCGATCCGGGCAGGGGGATCAACCATCACCCGCCCGTCGACTCGCCTTGAGCGGCAGCGGCGAGATATCTTCACCTTGGTCCCAGAACCAGAACTCCCACTCCGCTCTCACACACCCCCTTATATCCTCCTCCCAATTATCCAGCTCCTCCCTTGTGTCTCTTTAGGGCCGACAGGCTGGTGCCTGTCAGGCCATCAGTCACCCCTTATCGCACGTCTCCCTGGCGACACCTCGGGTGTCGGCGTGCAACCCCAGGCCGACCCTGTCCGCACCCGATTCTGCCCTTCATGAGGTAGAGGTTTGCTCGTGCAACCTCACGTTGCGCACCTGCCTGCCCTCGGTTGCCCTCGGCCAACAGTGCGCACCGCGTATATTACCGCACTACACATTGATTCAACTTCACCATCTTCTCTGCTTGTTGTCATCGTTATCGTTGGGAACACATTTGGATTTCATTTTGACGTCCAGTGCACTATGATATTTGTATGTTTATATGTTGAACTTTGCTCGCACTCTACGTAGCCAACCGTGCTAATCGGAGGTGCGATTTGTTGAGTCGTTGCGCGTTCCGGGCCACGGACTGGGCGGCGTCCAATAGCGGACCCGCCACCATCGGCAGCAGCAACTCGTAATGCTACACCGCCGTCGCCAAACTACTTTTTTGTGTTCTTAGGTTTTTTCGGTAAAGTCACGTAGGTAAAACATCAAAATTAATAAAAAATTAAATAAAATAAAGATCACGACGTTTCGGAGGCAACACAAGTCTCCGTCATCAGGTGGGACCGTCACAGCCAGATTAGCTGCATCAAGTGAGGCAATGATTCAAGATGTAATCCCTTAAAAGCAAGTTGAGGGGGGAGGAGAGGGGGGGGGCTCATCAGAATGTGGTAGCCAATGAATGGAACGTATCGGGAGGGAGGGGGGCGGGGCTCAAAGACGGCACGGAGTGCCACGTACAACGCATCGGGAGGGGGAGGGGGGCGGGGCCAAAAGGATGGGCGACGGCGTGGACGCGGTTGAGCGCAAGCAACTACTGCTGCACACGCCAACGCATTGGACAGAGAGGGGGGAGGGGAGGCCTGATACACATGATAGAAAAGAACGAAAATGCCCATGTTTATACCAATGCTGGCTGAACAATGAAGAGAGTACTGTTAAACACTGGGGATGTTAACACTCGGTAAAGTAAAGTAAAATAGTGCCTGTCAGATAAGATGGTCCAAAAAAGTGTAATTAAGTCTTTTTTGCGTGGTTGATAACATCTTTCCAATGATTACTAAGTTTGTACCCATCATCATAATTTCAACCGTGATGATGGGTACTAACTTAGTAATCATTGGAAAGATGTTATCAACCACGCAAAAAAGACTTAATTACACTTTTTTGGACCATCTTATCTGACAGGCACTATTTTACTTTACTTTACCGAGTGTTAACATCCCCAGTGTTTAACAGTAATCTCTTCATTGTTCAGCCAGCATTGGTATAAACATGGGCATTTTCGTTCTTTTCTATCATGTGTATCAGGCCTCCCCTCCCCCCTCTCTGTCCAATGCGTTGGCGTGTGCAGCAGTAGTCGCTTGCGCTCAACCGCGTCCACGCCGTCGCCCATCCTTTTGGCCCCTCCCCCTCCCGATGCGTTGTACGTGGCACTCCGTGCCGTCTTTGAGCCCCGCCCCCCTCCCTCCCGATACGTTCCATTCATTGGCTACCACATTCTGATGAGCTCCCCCCCCCTCTCCTCCCCCCTCAACTCGCTTTTAAGGGATTACATCTTGAATCATTGCCTCACTTGATGCAGCTAATCTGGCTGTGACGGTCCCACCTGATGACGGAGACTTGTGTTGCCTCCGAAACGTCGTGATCTTTATTTTATTTTTTATTAATTTTGATGTTTTACCTACGTGACTTTACTGAAAAAAACCTAAGCATATGAATCCTTGCAGTCACGAAAGCTTCAAATCTAGAATAACTTTTTTGTATTTATCCTTCCCCCACACCTCCGATTAGCACAGTTTTCTACATACGATGCAAAAGAAGGTCAACATACATACATTCGCTCTTTAAGAGAGCCAAAGAGCAACCCAGAGACGCCAGGAGGAGGAACCACGGACGAGCTTCCTGAAGGCAGCGGTAGCAGCCACGCGGCTCGCTGGCACGTTACCAACAAGTGCCCAACTTCTATACTCTTTGGTTCTTTCGGTAAAAGTCACGTGGGTATAAAATAAAATAAATCACGACGTTTCGGGTGCAACACAAGCGTCCGTCATCAGGTGGGAAAGCAAGACGGGCGCTTGGGTTGTGCCCGAAACGTCATGGTTTATTTTATTTTCTACCCACGTGACTTTACCGAAAGAACCAAAGAGTATGGATTCCTGCAGTCACACAAGCTTCAAATCAAGATTGCCCAACTTCTACCCTGGCTTGCCAGGGGAAGGGCGTAGAGCGAACGTGGACTCCACCTGTCCCCTCTCTATAGGATGGCGTGCCCCCCCCCCCGCACACATGGGGGTCTCTCCTTAGTTGACTAGCAACATCTTACTATCTTGAGAACTGCAGAGCTTGGGGGGCAATTGTTAGTAGCGCCAGCTCCCTCGCCGCGTGGCTGCTGCTTCTGCCTTCCCCACTCGTCTGTGGTTCCTCCTCCTGGTGCCCCCGAGTCGCCGTCCTCTCTTCAAGAGCGGGCGAGTACTGCGTGGCAGCACGACGTTGCGAGTTGACATCATCATTATTATTATTTCATGTTGAACTTTCGCACCGTATGCAACCAGCCATGCTAATCGGAGGTGCGAGAGTAACGACAATAGACCAAAACACAAGCAGTTCTAAAGACACGAGTTTTCAATCGAGATGATTTAAAAATGCGTAGCTCCAGTGGCTTCCTAATCTCGTCAAGAAGAGCGTTCCAGACGGCCGCAGAAGCTCATCTCAAAGTGCGCGATGCAGTGGTCGTCCTTGTTCGATGGCCAAAAGTCAATCGGACTGTCTCACAATAATTGCTCGCTCGCAAAAAGGATCCCATTCGACCCCCTGTTTGCAAACACCTATAATGGCCAACTCGCGTCCATACGCAACACGCCAACGCATAGGAGCTATTTCAGGCTGAGCTGACCCAAGCGTGGGTCCTGAGGGGCTGGCTGCTGATGATGATGATTTTCCATTCATGTGCACAGTCAGTGGTGGCACTGGAAAGTGCCAGGTTGATGGTACGGTCGTGCGGATGTGTGAACGCGTGTGCCCGTAAGTGCTCGCGAACAGCGCTTGCCCCAAGAGTCTGTTCAAGGCGAGGCGGCGGCGGCGGGGGGGGGGATCTTTGTGCGTGTCGAGACAGAGTGGGGAACGGTAGTGTCGCGGTTCGCACGCCGCACAACGGATCCGACCACCCGAGTTCGATTCCCGCTCATGGCCACCAACACTCGTGACGATTATCTGAACCGGTCCTGGGCCTCCCCTAGGTCGACTGAGCCTCAAATGAGTGCCTGGTACAGTGTGTAAACATCGCCACTGTGGAGACAAATTCTGCCGGTCGCGGTTCTTGCAACCCACCCCCCTCTGAGGCGGGGGGGGGGGATCTTTGTATTGTCTTGCCCTGGCCCCACCAGCCCATCATGGCCCCCCCCCCCCCACCACCTTGAAAGGTGCTCGCGAACAGTAGCTCTCGCCCCGTTGCTCTATTCACATAAATAGGTGTGCGAGTAAAATGCGGCTATTGTGAATGCAGCCACATCTGCCGTGCCTTGCTGTGAATGCGCGCATTGCCATAGCAGCCTGCGCCCAGACTCAATAGAAAGAGTCCCCGTATAGCCCGAGCAGACTGTTGGGGCAAGTGCTGTTAGTGAGCACCTACGAAGGCCGGCATGGTACACGAGGAGGTGGGTGGCCAACACCACGCCCGGCCGCCTTTGTTTCCCCAGTGGTGATGTTTATACACTACCCCAGGTACTCATTTGAGGCTTATAACCGATTGAGATCATCGTCACGTGTGTTGGTGGCCTTGACCGGGAATTGAACTCGGCTCGCAGCTTGCGAACCGCTATGCTACTGTTACCCACAGACTCGACACAAACACCGCGACACACACATACAGAGGACGAAAGACAGCCAGTTTAGCCTTAACCTTACCAAAGCGTTGTTGGCGAGCACCTATTAAGGTTGGGGGCATGGGCCATGATGATGGGGCCAGGGCAAGACAAATATCCCCCCCCCCCGTCTTGCCTCAACAGATTGTTGAGCTGTGAGCTGTGAGTAGCAGCACCGATGAGGTGGTGGGGGGGGCTGTGGGGGGGGGTGTGGGGGCTGTGGGATCCATGCGGTTCACACCGCTGAGCTCCACCCCGCACGTGGACGGGCGAGGCGAGCGGTGGTGCAGCAGTTGGCGCGCGCCGCGAACTCCGATTCGAGGCCATCCATTGAGTCGGCACGCACAAATCTGTCTCAAATTGACCCCTCGCCCCCTCCCTGTACGCACGCGGACTTTTTACCCCCCCCCCCTCCCCGAATCCTATAGAACGGACGATATATTACTGGGCGCCATGGTGGCGAGATGTTAAATGCTTCGCCAGGTATACAGGAGGTCGTGGGTTCGAACCCGACCCTGACGCCTGCTGTATATTTGGAGTTTGCGTGTCTCTCTCCCTGTGTTTGCATGGATTTTTCTCCGTATCCTCCGGGTTTTCCCTCCGCATTTAGAAACATGCCTTGCGAGTATTTGGCTGCTATAAATGTCCACGTGATAAGCCCCACTGCGTTCTTCTGTGGCCAGGTCGCTTCTGAACAGCGAAATGGCTCAGGGCGCCTTACCTGGTCAAATAAAAAAATCGTTTAGTTTTAGTTTACTGTACATATTCTTCCCTGTGTGGTAACGCGGACAGGTGCCTTTACCTCCGATGAGCACGGTGCGAAGGAACTTCAACATACTGTACATACAGTGCCGTTATTGATAAACACGTCACGGTTGCCGATGGTTTCTATATATACACGCGAGTTCATGAAGCCTCTCTTCGCCAGGCAAACGAGTTCATGAAGCCTCTCTTCGCCAGGCAAACGAGTTCATGAAGCCTCTCTTCGCCAGGCAAACGAGTTCATGAAGCCTCTCTTCGCCAGGCAAACGAGTTCATGAAGCCTCTCTTCGCCAGGCAAACGAGTTCATGAAGCCTCTCTTCGCCAGGCAAACGAGTTCATGAAGCCTCTCTTCGCCAGGCAAACGAGTTCATGAAGCCTCTCTTCGCCAGGCAAACGAGTTCATGAAGCCTCTCTTCGCCAGGCAAACGTTTTCCATAATAATTAACCAGATAGGATTCTTTTTTACAATTTGTATTTATGATCAGACACAAACAATTCCTCAAAAAATTTGTTTTTTTCCGCAAACAAAAACACATTGACGACTTGATTCAGCTTCGTATATTTAAAGACATACCCATCGGGAACCGCTGAATTTAAAGATGCCGTTCTTTTTTTATTAGAAGGAACAAACATTTATTAACGTAATACTCTGATGGGAAAGTCCTTTCTTTTACCGTTTTCGAATTATTCAGATTTAAACATCATAAAATGTGTACTTTTTTCGTTCAAAATCGCTTTAATCTGAAATAACTCAAAAACAATCAAAGATAGAACAATGATTCTCGCTTTAATTGTATTTGCTGTTTAACGCTCTATCAAATTAAAAATAACGCAATCTTATATTTTAACGGTTTCTGCATGACACGCACAAACATGATTATGGAGCACTTAAAATCGAGATTTGGGGGTCTTAAAATGAAAAATATCAGATTTTCAGATTTTTCCTGTTTGTGTCCAAAAAGTTACCTATGTTCCAAATGTCAGCTTTCTACCTTGTCGAGATGTACAGTTTCAGGTCTTTATGCAGATCAACTATTTGTATTCCACATCCTCCCTCACATCATACGTTGACGAGTATCGATCAACATTCTCACGTTCCGGGCGGCAGTTCCAGAGGCATCGACGCTATGAGGCACGCCGGACTCATCAGAGCAGGAGAGGGGTAGGGGGCGAGGGAGGCAGGAGGGGGGTTGCAGGGGGGTTTTAGCCGGTCGTTACCTTTCTGGGTTCAGGTGTGTAAGACCGGTCTAAGGTTCAGGAATGTACCCCATGTTCATGTGTACTCTTCTTGTCTCTGAGCTCATAGCTAAGATGCTCCAAGGCTGAGATTGGGCCTCATGAATTCATCCATTGAGTGTGGGAGGGTGGGGGTGGTTCACGATTATTCCACATTCTCAATATGGTTTTCCCGGCCGCTATATTGAAAGTCCTGGGCCCCACGTTTTAACCGGGAGTTCTCTTGCCAATAATAGCTGGCGACCCAGCAACGTACACTCCTGTATAGTTGGACAAGCTGCTCAGGCTATGCTGAGATGACCCAGAAGGGTCAACCCAGTTGTGAGTTTGCTCGCCTACACAATGCCGCTGGGTAATTATTGGTCTAGAAAGCTGAGAGGCGGATGGACTCAAACTAATCATACGTTTAGAAGACGACACAAACTAGAGTTTAGCTAATATATATGTTTTACCGAATTCACAAAAGATTAATGCGATGGTATCTGTCTTCGTGTGTTGCAGATGAGGGCGTGAAGATGAATCATCCAATCGAGCAACATTACAGGGCTCCATATAGCAGTTATACTTGGTGTCTGTAAGCAAAAGGACATAATACTTCTTAAGAGTGAGTCACTCAGTTGTGGAGAGAGAGAGACACTGGGGAGAGAGAGACACTGAGGGAGGGAGAGACTGAGGAGAGAGAGACACTGAGTGAGAGACGCAGCGAAATATAGATACACGGAAAGGAGTGAAACACAGGAAGAGGGATACACGGAGACGACGTCACTAAGACAAACACCGAGAGACTGAGAGAGGCACACACAGGTAAAGAGAGACACACGGAGAGAGAGAGAGGGAGGGAGGGAGCACGTGTGTGCGAGAGAAAGGGAGAGCGGCAGGGAGAGAGAGGGAGGGAGCGGCCGCCATGCCGGAGCCGAGCAGCGACTACCACGTGGTGGTGTTCGGCGCGGGCGGCGTGGGCAAGAGCTCCCTCGTGCTGCGCTTCGTGCGCGGCACGTTCCGCGAGGCGTACGTGCCCACCGTGGAGGACACCTACCGTCAGGTGAGCCCCCCCCCCCCACCTCGTCAACTCCACTTTTGCTCATATGTATGTTTGTTAAACTTCTTTCTCACCGTACGTAGCCAAACGTGCTCATCGGAGGCGCGAAGCCTTTCCACCGTGTGGACCTTGCCGGGGCCTTGCCGGGGCTGTCTCGGCACAGCCCGAGGGCCCCAGGGTCAGTCTTTCCCCCGCCACGCACGCCCCGTCGGGGATGTCGCGCGCGGTGAGCGAATGCGGGATGCCGTGGTGGCGCCGCGTCCTCCTCATGGTGTACCAATCTACGTCGCAGGCCGCGGTCGCGGCATTAGCCCCGACCGTGGCCTGCTTGGCCCCTCGGCCAGTGTTGCGAGGCTCGGTGTAGCACGGTTTGCTTCCGACTCTGCCAATGGAAAACGGCGCCTGCCGCGAGGACCCACGTTGGCTCGACTCGCATGTGCCAGTGAAAAAGCAGTATTTGTATATCGCTGGATACTGTATATCTGAGGAAATTGTTCTATCTGTGTGTGTATCCATCCCTCTGTGTTTCTCTATGCCTGCGTATCTCCGTGTATGTGTCTCTCTGTGCATCACGCAGGTGATCAGCTGCGACAAGAGCGTGTGCACGCTGCAGATCACCGACACCACGGGCTCGCACCAGTTCCCCGCCATGCAGCGGCTGGCGATCTCGCGTGGCCACGCCTTCCTGCTCGTCTACGCGGTGACGAGCCGCCAGAGTCTCGAGGAGCTGCGGCCCATCTACGAGGTCATCGCGCAGATCAAAGGTGCGGGGCGACTCGGCGGGGCGCGACCTCGTCACCACAAACCCTCGCCCCTCCCCTGGCCCCTCCCCTCGTCTCATCTCCCCTCGTCTCCCGTCCCTGCATCTCCCGTGGTCTCCCAGGCGACGTGTCGGCCGTCCCCATGATGCTCGTGGCCAACAAGTGCGACGAGACGGCGCGCGAGGTGGCAGCCGGCGAGGGCGAGACGCAGGCCAGGGCGTGGCGCTGCGCCTTCACGGAGACGTCGGCCAAGATGGACTACAACGTCTCCGAGGCCTTCCAAGAGCTGCTCACGCTCGAGAAGCGGCGGCACATGAGCCTGCAGGCGAGCGAGGAGGGGAGCGTGCACGCTTGATGTTCGTGACCCCGCGCGGGAGGCCGTCGTCGCCATCGCCGTCATCGCCGTCATCGGGATGGTTACCGTCGTCGCCACGATCGTCATTACCGTTGTCATCGCCATCGTAATCGTCATCGCTTTCGTCACCATTACCATCGTCGCCTTCGTAGTCACCGTCGCCACCATCCTTATCGTCGTGACCATCCTTATCGTCGTGATCGTCATCGCCGTCATTTCCATCGTCATCGCCGTCACATCTTCACCACCGGCCGTCGGAACCCCCGCGAGTCCCACTGCTCGCACGCGGCAGGTCGGACGGCTGCCACCACGCGACTTGCATGCGCGCCATGTGATCGCCACGTCATGCGCGCCATGTGATCGCCACGTCATGCGCGCCATGTGATCGCCACGTCATGCGCGCCATGTGATCGCTACGTCATGCGCGTCATGTGATCGCCACGTCATGCGCGCCATGTGATCGCCACGTCATGCGCGCCATGTGATCGCCACGTCATGCGCGCCATGTGATCGCCACGTCATGCGCGCCATGTGATCGCCACGTCATGCGCGCCATGTGATCGCCACGTCATGCGCGCCATGTGATCGCCACGTCATGCGTGCAATGCTCTCGGGCTGGTCTCGTCGGTCTACGAGTTGGCGGTCTAGACGAGAGCGAGAGCAACGCATCCGCGGCGTGGTCGTTGCGTGGTCCGGGCGGCCCCCCACCCCTGTCCACCAAGCGGTGTAAATGGGGGTACGGTGGCACGATAGGCAGGTCGCGTGTGGTGGGTTAAAGTGTGGGTACTCCCGCCCCCCCCATCACCTCATCCAAGCAATTTGACCGGTGTATAAGAGGAGGCCAAAACGCCCTCTAGAGCAGTGTTCTTCACAGATTTTCAGAGGGGAGGCCACTTTTGTCAATAAGACATCGGTGTGAGGGTCGCCGCACATTTGAAGCCGTCAGGATTTGACACTAAAGGCCACCAGGGGCCGCCAGTGGGCCCACGGGCCTCGCAGTGAAGGACGCCGCTCGCTTGAGCTGTCGTCCAGCGCGGGGCGGTTCCAGCAGCAGGGTCACGAGCAAAGCGGTTGAAGGGCTGCGCCTGCAACGTAATTGCGTTCGGTTGGGGGAGGTTCGTGCTGAGTCAGGGCTGATCCGCCCTGTGCCATCCGAGAATAACTTCTCAACCCCCACACGAGGGCAGCGCTGATACCATCGCCTCGGAATGCACGCTGCGCTTCGCTCGGCACGATCGTCGTGCTCGGCCGTGTCCAGGCGTCGAATTCGGGTCACCGCTGGCTTCTTCGTAGCACCGTGCAACTAACGACGATGATAACTGCGACGGCGGCTCGTTGTAGCCGACTCGCTCGCTCTCGTCGAGAAAGAGACGGATAGAAACGGAGGGAGAGGGGACGACTCGACACAAGCGCCAGGAGAGTGAAACTGCAGACGAGCAGGAAGGCGGCAGCAGCAGTCACGCGGCGATGAGCCCGTGACAAGTTCCCGCACTCCCCAAGCTCTGCGGTCCTGTATATACAAGGGTTTTACGGGCCGATGAATGAGCGTTTAGCTGCGTGTGCGAGGTGGGTGGGAAGGGCGGGGGGGGGGAGGCACTGTACCGGTGCTCAGTGGTACAGTGCATCAGGAACTCGGCGTGAAGTTTTGCTTTTAGAATGTTTGACATGCCACAGTATTGGGTTCATTTATTTGCTTTGCAAAAGATGTCAAACAGCAGTTTGTGGATGTCTCTTCAAATGTATTAAGGGTTGCGTTCAATTGGATGGGTGTCGAGGCCTGCTCTTTAGGCCCCAACCCCTTGCGAACACTGCCACTGGGGAGACAAAGGCGGCCGGGTGGGCGTGGGCTGTCCACCCCCCCTCCCCCCATCACGTGCCATACCGTGCTAATTGGAGGTACAGGGAAGGACAACAAACTGAACAGGAAACACAAAAAAACGTTCGTCGGCGGTGCTCCTGACGAACAGTAATCAAGGCTACACGGGGGATCTTTGTCTGTTGTGTGACGTTTTCAGGTGGACGGAAAGAAAGGCACCAAGGACTCTAGGAGGAGCCTCAAGGAGCACGTGCGGAGGAGATGCCTGCTCATGTGAAGCTCATGTGGCAGTCACGGGAGCCCTCGCAAGCGTGCACGTCACGGCCCGCGTGCTACACGGGGTTAACCGGGTCCAACCGGAGTTTTTATGCAAAATTTCCTTTTCCTTTATTTACATTTTTACTTATTTTTGTTGCTATTTTATACAGATTTTAACAAACTACTTTTTTTACGTCAGCAACGTTACCCACAACCGCTGTGCGTCCGATCACGTGCGCGTGTTTTAAATGTTTAAATTTTACATTTTGGGGGTATTTAGTTTTTGTTTCTTAAGGGCGAGGCTGCCGTTACAGCGGCGGAGGATCGGTTATCGGCACAACTGGAATCTCCAACCCAGAGGGCACAGGTTCGACTCCGTCAACGCCAGTTTCTCAAATTCTCTTTCCCCCATGCAACCGCCTCTAGCTGTTCACCCGGCTCTACAAACGCATGTCGCGTATGGTGGGGTAAAGTGTGGGTACTCTATTTTTCCCCGAAACGTCTGGCCAGCTTGGAAGAGTAGGCCAAACGTTGCTCTATTAGAGGAAGCACTCTCTCTCTCCTTGGCGAAGGCGCCTTCCCCCACTGGTGGCGTGAGCCAAGCAGTTGCAGGGCTGCCCCTTTACCCTCTCACCAAGTCTGTTTAAGTTTGGTCTTCGCGACGTGCAGATGTCGTCGCTCGCCCGATGGCGAGTTTTACTCTAAAAGCAATACCCTACGCATGGAGGGATTTGTTCCTGTTATTTATTATTTCAATCGTTTAGCCAGGAAAGCTCCACGACCCTTTTCTTAAGAGGTGTCTTGCCAGGTTTCTTTCGCAGTGAGACGAGGGTGAAGATCGCTGCTGCTGCTGCTGCTGCGGTCTATCCCAGGGCACCCCCCAACGGCAGCTTTCCCCGGGCATTCGTCTGCCAGTCGGGGAGTGCGGAGAGATGATTGCTGCTGCTGTGTGTGTGTGTCATCCCAATTGCGTAAATGTTTCCGCGCAATTTATTATTGACAAATCTGGCCACGGTCTTGCGAACAACATCACAATGGGGCGGGGGGGGGGTCTGTGTGACGTCGACCGTGAGAGTGAAGCGGACGGCGTGTCGCGTGGCGTTGTGTAGTTTTCTTTACTGGCACGGCTGACGCCACCACCGTGGTAGTGATCGGGGCGACCTGCCGGCGTCGAACCGCGTGAACCTGCGGCGGCACGAGCGGCGAGCGCGCCGCCTCCGGGCCGCGCCGCCGCGTGGAGCGGCCCCATTTATTCAGTTGCTTATTTTAGCGCCCAATGATCGCGTTCATTTAGCGCCTGATTGTTTCTTTCTGGCTGCACCGCGCACGTGTGGTTGGGCGCAATGTCTGATGTTTCGCACCATACCCCCCAGCCGCAAACGCACAAACGCGAAAGAGTGTCGGTTCAAAATGATAGCAGTCCGAATGCTTAAAGCGTGCGCTTTGTTGACCCAGGCACAGCCTCGCCGCTTCTCAACACTCACTCGTGGTAGCTTCCTGTGTTGATCCCGCGGTGTGGAGTCGCCAGCCGAGGGTTGGTGGATCACCGCACACGCGCGCACACGCGCACACGCGCACACGCGCACACACACGCACACGCGCACACACGCACACGTGCGTGTCGAGGGGAAGCTGTGGCCCTGGCTCGTCAGGCAATAGCGGTTCCAGTGAGTGGACTAATTTCCATCTGTCCCATCGTCAAGGGGACTGAGACTCCATCTGCATGGGATCGTGTTGCCCCTCATACGCGTGGGGTTTCTCCAGGTGCTCGAGTTTCCTCCCGTGTGTGTGAATACTCATTAATGGGCATCTCGTTTTATAGAGGACCGCAGAGCTTGGGCAATTGTCGGTAGTGGAAGCTCCTCACCCCTGTGGCTGCTTCTGCCTCTCCGCTCATCTGCGGTTCCTCCTGGTGCCTCCGAGTCGCCCTCTCTCCGAATCGTTCTCTCCGCGAGAGCGAGCGGACACCATGTGGTGGCTATGTTTAAAAAAAAATGTAGGACGGCTGCTTGGCCACGAATCATTTGACCGTTTGGCTTCCCGTGGAAGGAGGGAACCGGAGAACCCGGAGAAAACGCAGCACCGCGCTGCCGCGCACGAGAAGGAGCGACGCGCAGGCTCGCAGAGTCTCATCGGACATCGCGCCGAGCCGCGCACGCCGACGCGACCCGAGCAGCACAACGGAAGAGCCGTGCGGCACAAGCGGCGGGAACCTACGCAAGAAGTTCGGTAGAATCTCTTCGTCGTATTTGCAGTTCCGTTTCTTCGTTTGTATTTTAGCAAAACTTTTTGCACTTTTTTAAACTTGAACGGTGGATTGTTTTGAAGTCCAGAAAACAAATAAATATACGATTGTTTTTAATAGGTGGGGTGGGAGGAGGTTTCTCATCAATTTGGTTTAAATTCTCAAGTTGCAGACTTTTACATTGGCGAGGTGAGCGGTGGCGCTGGGGTTGGCACGCGCTGTGTTGTAAACCCGACAGCCCGAATTCGATTCCCGGCCACGCCTAACATCGGTGGCCGAGTGACATCTGCACCGGTCTCCCGGCGTGCCCCCGCCACCCCTTCTTGGGTCGCCCAACATTGAGCAGTGCAGTGAAGTATGGTCAAACGGTCACCAAGGTCACCACAAGCTTCGAGAGCCTTCATCCAGCAGTAGATTGAAGGGCTCTTAACCTTTGTAAAGTCCTCGCCATGCAGTGACTTTCGGGGGGGGGGCGGTTGTTTAACCTTACTTCACACCAGTCGATCCCGCTTCAGATACCACTCGCTAATGATAGCCGTCGCCAGGAGTCGAACTCGGGTCGCCAAGTTGATAACGTAATGAGCTGACTATTGCACCACTGCTCCCCATGAGTAAGGTTTATCGTATTTAAAAAGTGAAGTATAGATGTTTTATTCGCTATGCAGTGACTAACCCTTTTGCCCCCCCCCAACCCGATGAAAATATAATGGGACAGTCTGGTGACCCGATTGGGCATCGCGTGGGGACTGTACCATCGTCTTGCACGGGGTAGTTTTGTTCACACGCTAAGAACAATATTATTGTCAAATACAGAAAAGAAGAGAAATCTAAATATATAAACATTAAAACAACTGTCAGGGATTGCGCGTTTTTTTTTTATTATTGGTCATTGTGGGTTTGGTGGGTCACGTGATATCATCATTGTCGTGGGGGGAGCCATTCTCCGTTAACTGTAAGGATAAGGCGAATGTGGATTGCATCCGTCGTGAAAATGTGACCGAGATCGTAAAGTTGACGATTCCACGGTGGTTTGTGTGGGTGCTATGCGAGTGACAGAAGCAATATTTGGATTAAACTCGTATCGCAAACTTGTACAGCGCTACAACCCTGCAGCCTTGTGAGAGACTATGGCCAGTGTTCGCGAGCACCGATGTAAACGCACAAAGACGGCGCATCATGTCAATCCGTGTGAACGTTTTTGTATCGATGCATGCATCGTGGTCAACTTCTAAAGCACACACCAGGCGGGTGAATGTTTGGTTTTTAGTTCGCGTTTAGGGTCGGAGGTACGACGTAGTAGCAGTCTACCCGAATGTGTTGTTGTGAACTGTGAAACTATAAAAACAATGTTTTAACCCGGTAAGCCTCACTGAGCTATGTTGCTCTTTTCAAAAGCAATCTGGCCACAAATCGTAACTGAACGAGACGTGGCTTACCGTGTGGAAATGCAAAGCAACCAGATACCCTAAACGCGTGTTTGTCTAAATGTGGAGGGAATAGCCGGAGAACACGCTAATATACAGCAGGCATCAGGGTCGGGGTAGAACCCCGCGACCTGCTGTATACCGGGCGAAGTAGTTAACATCTCCTAGCCACCGCAGCAGCTCTCCGCCACTCGCCCGATGCAGCCAAACAAACGAGATTGGCAGCTGTTTTGGTCACCGAGGGTCTGAATAGTTTTAT